>NC_134274.1:9682358-9982358 GCF_031893055.1 Leptodactylus fuscus | reverse complement strand
ATGAGCATCTTAGATAGAAGATATGCCAAGAAATGATCATGTCAGAGGGCTCTGTAATATTTCACTATTATCGCTGTGCAGCAGATTTGCTCATATCTGATGATTTACAGGAATTCATTGTAAAACTTAACACAAGACAATAGTCACAGCAGACCTTATTAGAAGGCAGCCGTGTTGTTCTAATTCTGTTCACACTCTAAGAACAGCGCCACTCCTGTACACAGGTTGTTTGTGGTACTGCGGGAAGTCTTATTCACTCTATTCGCTGCAATACAAGGCATAAACCAGTGTGGTGGGTCCCTATTTTTCTAATCCTGGACAATCTTCTTTAAAGACAAACACCTTTAAAAAAAATTCAAGGGGTTGTCTACTTTGGACAATCCCTTCTTGTTCCTATGACTATAAGCTGATCACAGTGTTTTACTGCTATGACCTCCATTGTTCATCTATAATATGCGAAGTAGCCCACCAACGAGTGTTCAATGCCAGGAGTAGAACAACAAGTACCCAACAAACCAGGAACAAGGCCAAGGTCAGGATCCAGGTCAATTGGAAATCAGAAGCATGGATTTCAATCTGCAGACAAGGCAAGGTAGGCCACTGGGTCAGATGCCATCAGGGCACCAGCTACCTTATTGACCCGACGCTGACATGCAAACAAAGCAGCAATGCAGCAGAGACCTTGTTGGGATGCAGCTCTGGGGAGAGGCACAATGAGTAATATGGAAAACTAGCAGTGCCTGTCCATGGAGCCAAGTTACAGAAAGAGCAGCCCCTTTCTATAAATATCTGTCATGGCAGTGCCCCTATATACAACCTACCGTACATTGTTTTAATTTCACCCCTATGGTTAGGAATTGGCATGCCTTAATTCGAGGTGACAAGAAATGTGAATTAGATGCTAAATAAGTTGTTCTGCTTCTCTCTGCTCCACATGTGTCCCACAATAGTGTCACTAATGCTGGATTTTATATTTCCTATCCACGGTCAATGTATTATCCTCATTATAATTGGGAAGGAGAAGTCATTAAGGAGGCGAGGGCACAGCTGTACGGGCTGACAGCCGATTTGCTCTGATTTATCCACGCTAACTTCCTGACATCCACAGGAGAAGAAGAAGAAGAAGGGCGGGTGTTACTCAAGGAAGAGAGCCGGAAATATGTTAATGATCGCACCGTGAAGGATGGCGACCCTCTACCAGGGGACAGAGAGAAACTATTCTTGGCAACACAAATCACTGTATCAATAATAAAAGGCCATGTCACAAAATAAAGATCATTAAAAAGGTCCCAGAAGGCTACTAACTGCTATTGTAACATACACAGCCCTGCTTAACCCAAATATATACTTTTTTTTTTTTGGCTATTTCTTCTCTGCAAATCCTACTTAGCACCATAGCTTAACTGTGCTATTGTGGGCGGCCTGCTGGCCGTGTCACATGACTCTGTTCTCTTACAAAGCCCCTTACATGTTCTCTAAATGTCTTGTGTTTTTGCTTCCTCCACACTGCCACCAGTCAGTCGTAAATATAGTCTGTAGTCAATCTCCTTCTCCCTCTGGCAGCCCCCACTGTAATACAATCTACAGTAACTTCCCTATCTGCAGGAGACTGACTGGGAACTTACTAAGAACTAAATATTAATGGACAGATAGGGAAGGAGATTGTTTTGGAATTTACTATTATGGCTATCACAGGGAGAAGGAGACTAATGGGCAACATACTGGACGTGTTTTTACAGCTACCAGAGGGGTAAGGAGACTGACTATTGGTGAGATAGAGTAAGAGTCCCTAAAATATAACATATAATGTATATTAACCCCTTAAGGACGCAGGGTACTTTGGGCCTTAAGGCTCAGACCCTGTTTTTCAAATATGACGTCTTTTACTTTATGTGAGGATAGCTTCATAATGCATTTACCTATCCAGGTGATTCCAAGATTGTTTTTTCGTGACACATTGTAGTTTACGTTGGTGGTAAATTTTGGTCATTATACTTTGCGTTTGTTTGTTAAAAAACGGACAATGTACTGAAAATTTCATAAAATTATCAATTTTGAAAGATTCTGTTATTCTCGTGAAAACACAGACAGTCATAACACACAAAATTCTTCCTAATTAACATTTCCCATATGTCTACTTTATATTGGCATTGTTTCTTCAATGTCTTTTTACTTTTCTAGGATGTTAGAAGGCTTATAACTTTAGTAGCAAATTGTCAGATTTTCAAGAAAATTTCAAGATTTTGTATTCTAGGGACCTATTTAGTTGTGAAGTGACTTTGAGGGGCCTATATAATAGAAAAGACCCATAAATGACCCCATTTTTGAAACGGTAGTCTTCACACTATTCAAAATTGTATATAGGAACTTTATTAACCCTTTAGGTGTTCCACAGGAATTAATTCAAAATGAAGGTGAAATTTCCAAAAGTCACTTTTTTTATGCACATTTTCCATTTCGAACCACATTTTCCCGTAACAATGAAGGGGTTAACAGCAAAACATACCATAATATTTATTTCTGTGATTCTGCAGTTTGTAGAAATATCCCATATGTGGCCCTACTGTACAACGTGACTCAATACGTGTCCTCAGAAATCAAAGAACACCTTTAGGGATTTCGGGCAGCAATTTCATTAGGATGGTTTTTAGATACCATGTTGCATTTACAGAGCCCTAGAAGTACCACAATAGTGGGAAACCTCCAAAAGTGACCCCATTTTCGAAACTGCACCCCTCAAAGAATTTATCAGGGGGTGTAGTGAGTATTAGTATCCCAGACGTGAATGCACAGCGGATGGTGAAGAGGTAATATGTAAGCGGTGCGGAGGACATTGGGAGCACCAAATTCCCTACTATGTCCCGGTAGCTCCTATGATTGGGGGGGTCACTTTGGGGGTCTCTTCTATTGTTTTTTCTCTTGTAAGCTGCAAAACTGGTCTGTACCCTGATATACGGTCGCACCGCTTATATATTCCCCTTCTGACGCATTTGGCGATTTTGTTTTTTTTTTTTTGTCTTCACATTATTCAAGCTATATTTTTTTTATTTTGTGTTGATGTGGCCATATGAGTGCTTTTATTTTTCTGGGATATGATGCATTTTGTAATGACACCATTTTTGGGTGCCTATAGCTTATTGGCTATTTTTTATTAACTCTTTTTTTGCTGGATAAAAAGAAATCAATCAATTCTAGCATTGCATTTTACTGTTTAAATGTTTTTCCACATGGTGTACAGCATAAGTATCATGTAAACTTTATTCTGCGGGTCGGTACGGTTACGGCGATACCTCATTTATAGGTTTTTTTATGCGTTAGTAATTTTGCCGAACAAAAACCCATTTGGGGACATAAATCAATGTTTTTTGCATCGCCATCTTCTGAGATGCGTAACATTTTTATTTTTCGATTGACAGAGTTGGTTGAGGGCTTATTTTTTGCGAGACAACCTGTGCTTTTCATTGGTACTATTTTGGTGTACATACGACTTTTTGATCACTTTTTATAGCATATTTTTTAAGGTGAGATGGGAAAAAAACATTATTTCCGGCGGGTTTTTTCCGTTTTTTCCCCCGACATTTACCATATAGGGGAAATAATGTTTTAGTTTTATGGTACAGGTTGTTACGGACGCGGCGATACCAAATATGCATTGTTTTTATTATTTTTTAGGTGTTTTTTTTTAATAACTCATTTGCTATAGAAAAAGGGAATTTTGGGGCTTTATTAATTTATTTATTTCACACACTTTATTTATTTTTTACACTTTTTTCACATTTTTTATTTCTCCTATTAGTGTACTTGAACCAGCAATACTCTGATTGCTGGTCCAGTACTATAGCCTGCAATACACGTGTATTGCAGGCTATATAGGAAGTGTGTCTCTGCAGACGCAGAGACACACTTCCGGGCAGGACGGCACGACAGCAAGGATCCAGCAGGTAAGCAGGGGTCCTAGCAGCCCGGGGTCACTAACCAGACCCCGGGCTACATAAAATTCATCAGGGCACCCTCCAATCTCACCGCGGGGGGTGCCCAGGGGGGGGTGATGTGACCGAAAACACTCCCGATGTCGCGGACATGTGTCCGCGGCATTGGGAGGGTTAATACCGCCGATCGGAGCGGAGCTCCGACCGGCAATTCACTGGGGCAGCTCGTCCAGGCCCTCGGCTGTGTAATGCAGCCGAGTGCCGGGTGTAATAGCGCAGGCACAGCTTCTGTGCCGGCGCCATTACTGGTCAGTAATAGTACTGACCTGAGCGCGAACGTGCTACTTGCCAGGACGCGTTAAGGGGTTAATAATAATAATGATAATAATATTTTAAAACTGGTATTCTATTATTCATGCCAAGATGAGACAGTAGACAAAAAAAAATAAATCAAATAGATATTCTGTGGTCAATAGTCAAGCAAAAAGGTGAAACCTCTGATAAATGTGCACATACTCAAACCTCAGATATTACGTTACTCACACCTTCATGCTGAATAGACAGCTTTATAATGGTTTCTGCAGTGTGTGACTGTATAATAATCCATTAGGTGGCCCATACACACAATGAGTGTTTATTTGTTTTTAAATGTAGATGGTCAGCCCCATATAGGGATAACAATGTACTTTTTTTTCTTTTTCCTATCAGTATGTCTTTGTAGAATGGGAGGAAATCCACACAAGCACAGGGAGAACATACAAACTCCTTGCAGATGTTGCTCCTGGCAGGATTCAAACCCAGGACTCCAGCACTGCAAGGCTACAGTGCTAGCCCCTGAGCCACTGTGCTGCACCACAATAAGAGTTTATGACAAAATACTGAACATATTCTAATATCAAATGAATATACATGTAGTAAACATAATGTGCGCACTCCAGATCTGCCAAAAACCACAAAATATAGTTAAAGTTACAATTCAACTTACGGCAGAACAGAAAGCATTCCTGTGTACTCAGAATAATATGAAAGGGTCTTACCATACTCATGCAGGGGTCAGATATAACGGGTCAGGGTGCCATGTGTCCGATGTTACACTCACCCTAAGAAGATCCTCCTTATGTCCGCCGTCCCCAAAGACAACTCTGCCCTAACAAGGGCAGTCCACAGCTAGCCCTCAAACCAACAGCTTATCAGTCCCTATGTATATTTCTTCTTGTACCTGGCTAGCTAAATAGCTGTAGTCAATGCTAATGCCCTGTAAGATTCCTATAGACACATTAACAGAACAAACAAGTAAGGTGACTATATATCGTGTACACCTGACTTGTGCACAAGAGCTCACCCTATAACCTTGCCGCCCCCTTTGTCATCATCCACCATGCACATTGTTTCAGGTGATGAATCAGTAGGGGTTGTGTTCCGTTTGTCGAATAAAGGAATGCTTCATCGTCCAATGCAAAGTCTATGTTATGCAGACTCATATCACAGACAGCAAAAGTTCACATCCAAAAAAAAGAGAATCAAACATGAACATAAATTACTCTCAGCGTGTACAATAAGTAAAAATTTGCATTTAGACATATAATATGTTTTTTGGGATTAATTGAGTATTTACGCCAGTAAATATAGAGAATTTACTAAAAGAAAAGATAATAAGCAAGATAAATGGCACATAAAAGATAACAAACAAGGATAGAAGCAATTGCTCAGATAATGGGAACCCATTAGCTTGGCTAGTCTGCTATATGAGCACATATATCATCCCAGCCCCCACCCTAAGGTATAGAACAGTGGCGTAACTAGGAATGGCGGGACCAACCCCCTCCTCCGCATTTCTGCGCTCTCTATTATGCCCCTAGTGGCCCCTGTACACAGTATTATGCCCCATAGTGGCCCCTGTACACACTATTATCCCCCATAGTGGCCCCTCCACACAGTATTATCCCCCACAGTGGCCCCTCCACACAGTATAATCCCCCATAGTGACCCCTGCACACAGTATAATCCCCCATAGTGACCCCTGCACACAGTATTATGTACCATAGTGGCCCCTGCACACAGTATTATGTCCCATAGTGGCCCCTTCACACAGTATTATGTCCCATAGTGACCCCTGCACACAGTATTATCCCCCATAGTGGCCCCTGCACACAGTATTATCCCCCATAGTGGCCCCTGCACACAGTATTATGTCCCATAGTGGCCCCTGCACACAGTATTATGTCCCATAGTGGCCCCTGCACACAGTATTATGTCCCTTAGTGGCCCCTGCACATAGTATTATGTCCCTTAGTGGCCCCTGCACATAGTATTATGTCCCTTAGTAGCCCCTGCACACAGTATTATGACACTTAGTGGCCCCTACACACAGTATTATGCCCTACTGTGGACACCCATAAACAATTATTATACTCTGGGGTCTTTTCAGACCCCAGAGCATAATAATCGGAGACCCGGGGGAATAAAAACAAAAAAAAAAACACTGTTACTTACCTGTCCCCTGTCTCTGCTGCAGTCCTCCGCTGTCGTCCTTCTTCAATGACGTTGGACGTCACATGACCTGGGAAGCAGGCCGGTTTCATGTGACATCAGAGAAGTCAGATAACTAGGCCTGAAGCCTGCCCGGATCATGGAGAGGTAAGCAATAGAGATGAGCAAGTACTGTTCGGATCAGCCGATCCGAACAGCACGCTCGCATAGAAATGAATGGACGTAGCTAGAACGCAGGGGATTAAGCGGCCGGCTGACGTCAAAGCGGAAGTACCAGGTGCATCCATTCATTTCTATGGAGCGTGCTGTTCGGATCGGCTGATCCGAACAGTACTCGCTCATCTCTAGTAAGCAACAGTGTTTCTTATGTTTCTTACCTCTCTCTGGCCTCTGATCATTAATTAATAATAGTCTTTGCGGGGCCCGTGGTGTCACTTACCGATCCCTGCCCAGCCAGGATCGGTAAGTAAATAGGGCCAGTTACCAGCTGGAGTAACTCCAGCCGGTAACAGCCTATTAAGAAAAAACCGCAGCGGTAGCGGCTGTCGCGGAGCCCCCTAATGACCCGGGTCCTGTGGCAGCCGCTACCACAGTAGTTATGCCACTGGTATAGAACTTTCCAGATAGTATACCATATAAATCCTATAGTGCTCCCAGCAACTCACCCTGCAGACCACTTAGAGGGACAAGTTATGAGAACCCTAAACAAGTATAACCCATCTAGTGCTTTATCCTATCTGTACGTCCTTATCTGAACTACAGTATACATTTACCCTGCTCCAGGCGTTGGCCAGTGGTGTCCTTCTGTTTACTAGAAATTCTCTCCCCTTCCTTGCCCATTACTTCCCATTGACTTGCAAAATACTTTATATTTTAATATGTTCCATCTTGCTTTGTAAACCTAAGTACATAAAAATCCATTAGTCCGGCCCCAATAATCTACTTTTCATTTTACTGGTACTGTGCCATTATAAAAAAAAAACCTTGCAGAAACTAATGCATCTATTCCAGGAAAATGTCCTTATTTGGCATAAATAAAAGCAACATACGGAAGATTTCCCAAGCAATAATACACCAGAAATTATGAGGAGGTGTCATGGCTTACGCTAGGTTCACATATATATATATATATATATATATATATATATATATATATATATATATACATACCCTTTCTAATGGTTCATTGGAGCACCTGATTAATGGAAACATTGACTCCATCTATTCTATTGTATGACTGACACAAAGAGAGCCCAAAAGGACCCCATTGACTACAATAGGGCCCATTGAGTGCAGGATTTTGCAGGATCAGGTGATATCCGTCAGACACTGCAACTGAGTCTCCGAGCAAAGACTTTGACACAGATCTGACCCAGGAAGCACAAAAGTTTGGTGCAAAGTGCAGACATGTCCTTCCTTACCTTTCCTCTTGATTGAAGCGTGATATTCTGTCAAGAGATGTCTACACTATATGTGGCTGTGTGAAGTGCAGCCTGTCAAGGGCTTTCCTAGCATGTATGGTTCATAACAAATAACTATGGGGTCTGAAGAAACTTCAGAGTATAACAATAATTTGGGAACCCCCAAAATTTTAGATGTGGCCAGACCAAAAACCTTTGGAAAATTTGTAACAAATCTGGCTCATTCTGAACAAGTTTGTCCATTTGTAATTCTGTGTGTATCCAGGCCATTCAGTCTGTGTTCGCCGGAGCCATGTGAAGCACTCTGTGACCAGACAATGAATGGAGCAGCTCTGCCTTCCTCGCAGACAGCAGAAAATCTCAGCACATTGTATAGGATCAGTCAGCAGTAAGTTCCTTTCTGCCTGCAGCTGATAGAGGACAAGATAGCTGTAACTGCTCTGCTCAAGTGAAAGCTGCAAAATTATCGACATTAAAAACCTTTTAGAGGCTTTTTTTCCCCATCTGATCAGACTGATTTGATGTTTTATTACATTTCTGTTTACAGTATATTATTCTATATCCTACATCCCAGCTCTTACTCTGATGTGCAGATATCAGAGCTGGTGCTGGGTGAACTCGAGTGATATACACATTTAGGTATGGCTGTATTTCCCCTTGTTGTTAATCTTGCTTGCGTTTATTATCTGTGCATAGAGGAAAGCCTCCACACTTTCTACACTCGATTACACCGACCTCCCACCCCTCCGTAATGAAATAACTATCCAAGGCCAGCGGCCGGCCCCAGACATTGCACCTCTCTGAATGCAGAATGGACTGGATCTGCAGATGTGATGTGCCTGGATTCTTAAACACACATTTTCTCAGGTTTTTTTTTTTTTTTTTTTTCTCTTCCATGACCTGCATAATATTGATGTGGGAATTTAGCGAGCGTGCGCTGCTACCTGATGTGTGCTGCTGTTATGTGCCGGGGTTAATTGACAGCTGCAGCGCAGGTCGTGACATTGTACCAGGGGACAGGGGCAAGGTAAAAGACATAGTGGGGTAAATTAGTATCAGCAGATTATGTACCCTGCTAGCAACATGGCAGAACATGCGGTTTGTTAACTGTATGTTCTCCTTCATACGTGAATGGCCTTTATCATACAATGCAGTAACTATAATATACTGCGGTCTCTCCATTACCACCTGCCCTGGCCTGTCTCTCTTACTACTCCCTGCAGTCTCTTCAACATTCCCTTAGGCCTAGTTCACACAGGGCTCCACGTGAACACATTCCATCGCGGCTTTCCGCTCTGGATTAGGCCCAAATGAATGGGCCTAGTCCGGAGGGTGCTGTTGTGAGGCGGACGCCGCGGCTGAATCAGCTGCGGAATTCGTATGACGAAAGGGCAACTCGCTTCTTTTTTCTGCGAGCGGAAACAAACCGCTAGCAGAAAAAAGAACGCTAGCGGTCTACATAGACCTCTATTGTGAGGGGGCGGATTTTGAGGTGGACTCTGCGTCAAAATCCGCCCCCTCTTGCCCCGTGTGAACGAGCCCTTACTCCAGTCTGTCTCTGCTCCTCAGAGGTGCAACCTAAAGCTTGTGAGCCCCATTGCAAAATACACTCACCGGCCACTTTATTAGGTACACCATGCTAGTAACGGGTTGGACCCCCTTTTGCCTTCAGAACTGCCTCAATTTTTCGTGGCATAGATTCAACAAGGTACTGGAAGCATTCCTCAGAGATTTTGGTCCATATTGACATGATGGCATCACACAGTTGCCGCAGATTTGTCGGCTGCACATCCATGATGCGAATCTCCCGTTCCACCACATCCCAAAGATGCTCCTCTATTGGATTGAGATCTGGTGACTGTGGAGGCCATTGGAGTACAGTGAACTCATTGTCATGTTCAAGAAACCAGTCTGAGATGATTCCAGCTTTATGACATGGCATTGCATTATCCTGCTGAAAGTAGCCATCAGATGTTGGGTACATTGTGGTCATAAAGGGATGGACATGGTCAGCAACAATACTCAGGTAGGCTTTGGCGTTGCAACGATGCTCAATTGGTACCAAGGGGCCCAAAGAGTGCCAAGAAAATATTCCCCACACCATGACACCACCACCACCAGCCTGAACCGTTACCGATACAAGGCAGGATGGATCCATGCTTTCATGTTGTTGACGCCAAATTCTGACCCTACCATCCGAATGTCGCAGCAGAAATCGAGACTCATCAGACCAGGCAACGTTTTTCCAATCTTCAATTGTCCAATTTCGATGAGCTTGTGCAAATTGTAGCCTCAGTTTCCTGTTCTTAGCTGAAAGGAGTGGCACCCGGTGTGGTCTTCTGCTGCTGTAGCCCATCTGTAGCCTCAAAGTTCGACGTACTGTGCGGCGTTCAGAGATGCTCTTCTGGCTACCTTGGTTGTAACGGGTGGCTATTTGAGTCACTGTTGCCTTTCTATCAGCTCGAACCAGTCTGGCCATTCTCCTCTGACCTCTGGCATCAACAACGCATTTCCGCCCACAGAACTGCCGCTCACTGGATGTTTTTTCTTTTTCGGACCATTCTCTGTAAACCCTAGAGATGGTTGAGCGTGAAAATCCCAGTAGATCAGCAGTTTCTGAAATACTCAGACCAGCCCTTCTGGCACCAACAACCATGCCACGTTCAAATGCACTCAAATCACCTTTCTTCCCCATACTGATGCTCGGTTTGAACTGCAGGAGATTGTCTTGACCATGTCTACATGCCTAAATGCACTGAGCTGCCGCCATGTGATTGGCTGATTAGAAATTAAGTGTTAACGAGCAGTTGGACAGGTGTACCTAATAAAGTGGCCGGTGAGTGTATGTTACATGGTCCACACTTGCCATGTGCTGTCTATAATACTGGTATTGTCTTATGTTTAGAGATTTCTTTAAGGCCCCTGACGATTCCATTCTACTACCTCTGCCCGTACATGGCACTTATATGTCATGATTTATGGATCTAAACAGTGATAGTTATAGACTCGGCAAATGGGCCCCTATTACAGATTGCACTCTGGGGCTAGGAGCCTTAACCTGCACTACTGAAAGTCACAATCTTCAGCTGTATTTTCTGGCAGCAAGTGTTCAGTTTCTCTGCAGTTCTCCCACAGGAGAAATGAAGTATTACATCTTATCTGCTACAATCGATGTGCTGTTCATGTAACACAAGGGCAGAGGGCTTCTCTTCTCTCTAGTAGATGAAGATCCTGAATGGAAGACACCCCCCCCCCCAGTCCAACGCCGCCCCACCCCCTACAACCGACACACCTTCTGGGTTTTACTGAAATTCACCAATGTCCTGAAAGGCAGCCCTTTTACAATCGAAGAAAGGAAAGCATTCACTTGGCTGATTTGCCGTTCTGTGCTTGGGAAAAGCTGAGTGATGTACTCTATCAGAATTGCGATGTGCAGGGATTTGCAGCTGCTTTACATTTTGGGCTGTTAGTAATGTCTTAGGCTGTTTTTCTGAGTTAATGAAGACTAACTCTCCCCCTCCCCCCTCCTTCGTCTCTGTCAGGGCATTAATTATAATATCTGCGTCTACATTCTGGAGTTCTGTGTTTGGACAGTAAGTTCGGGGGAGCTGTCACTGGAAGTTAAATGCCTGTGTACTCTCTTACACTCATCCAGCAGACAGAGCCATGTATAATTTATTACCCCCTAGTTTTTCTTTTTACTTGCCGTCTTTCACAGTTTTCCTTCTCTGTGCTCAGAGCTTGATGATGATTTCTTAAGACCGTCATGGCGGCTCCTGTATCCTCACCGTGCACTAAATAGAAGTCATTACAGCTGGAGCATCCCGGGGTCAGAATCGATCACTGGGATTATTAACAATGATGTTACTTCTCGCCTCATAAAGGATCATTGTTATTAACCTGTGAGCACCAATTTCCAGTTTATATAGCGCCTTGAAAAAGTCTATAATCCCCTTTACAGCCGGCAGCAGGTCAGTCTGGATTCCCTGTGAAATCTGCACACATGACTCCAGCCATTGTTAGAGCAAGCTGTTACGGGATGAATAGTTTTGCACAATACTTTATATGGTAAGAATCAATATTGAGCATTATGTGTTATTTGTAAGAACATTATATTAGACCTGGTTCACATTTGCGTTCTGCAATCCATTCGGGGAGTCCTCATGTAGAGCCCCCGAACGGAATACCGAACGCAGCTTATGAAAGCACATGGACCCCATAGATAATGGAGTCCGTGTGGTTTCCGCGCGAAACATTTGGACAGAAAAGTACTTCATGAAATACTTTCCTGTCCGTATGACTTATGCAGACACTGCACAGAAAACACACAGACCCCATTATAGTCTATGGAGTCCGTGTGCTTTCATAAGCTCACCGCTTGTCAATGGGTTCCCCCAATACGGACTCCCCAAATGGATTACTGAACACAGGTGTGAACCAGGCCTTACTTTGTATTACTCATTTAGGCTACACAAGACCATAGTCTTTGCTCCGTATAATAGCCTTTGTTGTGGATCCGTGAAAACAGATGACACATGGACCCATTCATATGCTGCAATTGTCATGGATTAGTGTCCAGGCTGCAGAAATAAACCACAAAATATGGAGCTGGTCCTATAACTATCATTTGTGTATAACACTGACCCATACACTTGAGTCACAGTAATAGTAGTACTACCCTGTTTCCCCGAAAATAAGACATGTTCTTATAATTAATTAGCTAACGAAATATATGACCTTTCTTATTTTCGGGGGATGTTTTATGCAGCGGCTGGAGCGGGGAACAATCGGCAAACAAAGCGGGGAACAATTAGCGGAGTGCCGGCATGACTGCCGGTAGTATGTGATCCAGAAGGTGAAGGGGGGGGGTGTCTTATTTTCGGGGAAACAGGGTAGCAGCAGGGGAGTTACAGTATTAGCAATAGTTACAGTATTAGTAGTAGCAGCGGTAGTCACAGTATTAGCAGTAGTCACAGTACTAGTAATAGCAGCAGTAGTCACATTAGTGTTCGAAGCAGTAGTCACAGTACTAGTAGTAGTAACAGCAATAGTCAGTACTAGTAGTAGCAACAATAGTCAATACTAGTAGTCACAGTATTAGCAATAGTCACCTTAGTAACAGAGGTAGTCACAGTATTAGCAGTAGTAATAGTAGTAGCAGCAATAGTTTCAGTGCTAGCAGTAGTCGCAGTATTAGCAGTAGTCTCAGTACTAGTAGCAGCAGTAGTCGCAGTGCTAGCAGTAGTCACCAGTAGTTCTAATTAGAAAAATATTTTGTACCCTTTACACTAGGTTTACACCTGCATCTGTGTGAGAAAAAAAAAAAAAAGTCAAAACCGGATCAATTCTATGACTGTCACAAACAGAGCCCAAGAGACTCCATTGACTACAGCTGGGTCAGACTATCCGTCATGAGTAAATCGTGCTTGCCGGACTTCTGATAAATCTGTTCTGGAGACTCTGATGCAGATGTGAACACAGCCTTAGAAAAAAACTAAATAAACCTTGTGCATCCTATTCAGTCCTGTATTATTTGCATGACCTCACATTGTATATAATAAATCCATTACTAGGGAATATGAAGAGTTTTATCACCACATTTTCTTCTGTGGAATTAGAATATAAAGCTTGACATGAATGTGTCCTTGGATATGACGGAAGAGTCATAAATATTATACAGACTTGTCATATTTTTCTTTTTGTCCATTATAAAATCTGTCAGTGTCTTGACCACAGATGTGAAGGACAGACAGAATCACTTATGTAAAATATTAGACTATATGGATCTGGCAGAGATCTATGGAAATAATTTCCTAAGAAAATACACTATATAGCCAAACGTATGTATCCGCCTGTGTGAACTTACCCTAAGTGCTATTACTATGAAGTGGAATTTTCAAGAAACAGCTCAGCCATGAAGAGGAAGACCCTACAAACTCACAGAAGGGCTCGTACAGTGCTGAGATGCATGATGCATAAAATTGCGAAGTCTCTATCGTATTGTTCACTACATAGTACAATGATGCCTCTGGAAGTGAGAACTCTGCAGCAAGCGCTTCATGAAATGGGTTTCTGTAGTGGACCAGCTGCACATAAGCCTAAAGATCACAAGTGTGCAGGTCAGGTGTTCACATAATCTTGGCAATGCAGTATATTAAAATATCTTTCAACTATCTAGGTATCTTTACTTGAGTTATGTTGTACATAAATTACTTATCCTGTACTGATCCTGAGTTACATCCTGTATTATACTCCAGAGCTGCGCTCACTATTCTGCTGGTGCAGTCACTGTGTACATACATTACATTACTTATCCTGTATTATACTCCAGAGCTGTGCTCACTATTCTGCTGGTACAGTCACTGTGTACATACAGTACATTACTTATCCTGTATTATACTCCAGAGCTGTGCTCACTATTCTGCTGGTGCAGCCACTGTGTACATACATTACATTACTTATCCTGTATTATACTCCAGAGCTGCGCTCACTATTCTGCTGGTGCAGTCACTGTGTACATACATTACATTACTTATCCTGTATTATACTCCAGAGCTGCGCTCACTATTCTGCTGGTACAGTCACTGTGTACATACATTACATTACTTATCCTGTATTATACTCCAGAGCTGCGCTCACTATTCTGCTGGTACAGTCACTGTGTACATACATTACATTACTTATCCTGTATTATACCCCAGAGCTGCGCTCACTATTCTGCTGGTGCAGTCACTGTGTACATATATTACATTACTTATCCTGTATTATACCCCAGAGCTGCGCTCACTATTCTGCTGGTGCAGTCACTGTGTACATATATTACATTACTTATCCTGTATTATACTCCAGAGCTGCGCTCACTATTCTGCTGGTGCAGTCACTGTGTACATATATTACATTACTTATCCTGTATTATACTCCAGAGCTGCGCTCACTATTCTGCTGGTACAGTCACTGTGTACATATATTACATTACTTATCCTGTATTATACTCCAGAGCTGCGCTCACTATTCTGCTGGTGCAGTCACTGTGTACATACAGTACATTACATTACTTATCCTGTATTATACCCCAGAGCTGCGCTCACTATTCTGCTGGTGCAGTCACTGTGTACATACATTACTTATCCTGTATTATACTCCAGAGCTGCGCTCACTATTCTGCTGGTGCAGTCACTGTGTACATACATTACTTATCCTGTATTATACTCCAGAGCTGCGCTCACTATTCTGCTGGTGCAGTCACTGTGTACATACATTACATTACTTATCCTGTATTATACTCCAGAGCTGCGCTCACTATTCTGCTGGTGCAGTCACTGTGTACATACATTACTTATCCTGTATTATACTCCAGAGCTGCGCTCACTATTCTGCTGGTGCAGTCACTGTGTACATACATTACTTATCCTGTATTATACTCCAGAGCTGCGCTCACTATTCTGCTGGTGCAGTCACTGTGTACATACATTACATTACTTATCCTGTATTATACTCCAGAGCTGCGCTCACTATTCTGCTGGTGCAGTCACTGTGTACATACAGTACATTACTTATCCTGTATTATACCCCAGAGCTGCGCTCACTATTCTGCTGGTGCAGTCACTGTGTACATACATTACTTATCCTGTATTATACTCCAGAGCTGCGCTCACTATTCTGCTGGTGCAGTCACTGTGTACATACATTACATTACTTATCCTGTATTATACTCCAGAGCTGCGCTCACTATTCTGCTGGTGCAGTCACTGTGTACATACATTACATTACTTATCCTGTATTATACTCCAGCGCTGCGCTCACTATTCTGCTGGTACAGTCACTGTGTATATACATTACATTACTTATCCTGTATTATACCCCAGAGCTGCGCTCACTATTCTGCTGGTGCAGTCACTGTGTACATACATTACATTACTTATCCTGTATTATACCTCAGAGCTGCGCTCACTATTCTGCTGGTGCAGTCACTGTGTACATACATTACATTACTTATCCTGTATTATAATCCAGAGCTGCGCTCACTATTCTGCTGGTGCAGTCACTGTGTACATACATTACATTACTTATCCTGTATTATACTCCAGAGCTACGCTCACTATTCTGCTGGTGCAGTCACTATGTACATACATTACATTACTTATCCTGTATTATACCTCAGAGCTGCGCTCACTATTCTGCTGGTACAGTCACTGTGTACATACATTACATTACTTATCCTGTATTATACCTCAGAGCTGCGCTCACTATTCTGCTGGTACAGTCACTGTGTACATACATTACATTACTTATCCTGTATTATACCTCAGAGCTGCGCTCACTATTCTGCTGGTGCAGTCACTGTGTACATACATTACATTACTTATCCTGTATTATACTCCAGAGCTGCGCTCACTATTCTGCTGGTGCAGTCACTGTGTACATACATTACTTATCCTGTATTATACTCCAGAGCTGCGCTCACTATTCTGCTGGTGCAGTCACTGTGTACATACATTACATTACTTATCCTGTATTATACTCCAGAGCTGCGCTCACTATTCTGCTGGTGCAGTCACTGTGTACATACATTACATTACTTATCCTGTACTGATCTTCAGTTACAGCCTGTATTATACTCTAGAGCTGCACTCATAGTTCTGCAGACTTCTGAGCTGAAATTGTCCAGCATTCCAATTGGTCTCATTGTGTAGATGGGGCTGAGATAACCTGACTGATGTCTCTTACATACTTATTTTCATTCGTAGAAGTTGTTAATTTAATGTCTGTTGGTAAACCCATTCTAGGCTCTGGGATCTTGTACATCACTAAGGGATATGTTGGTGCTATATTAGAAACATGGTGATAACAACCTCTCCATAACTCTGCTGTAATAAATGTTACCCCCTGAGGATGAATATATATTGGAAGCTTTGTGATCCCTCTGACAGTATAACACAGGGTTTCAGTATTCCTAGGGTGGTGATAGTAATAAGAGCACTGGCCTCCATTATGAGCCATGTCATTTTACACTGGGTACAGAGCGTGCTCGCTGGAGGCGCTGGGATTATTCTTGTTGTTTTATGGATCAGATGAAACGGAATCTATTGGCTGGTAGGCTCTTTATTATTTCATTTGACTTCCCTGGTTGCTCCTTTGTAATTTACTGTGAATTATTTAGGATATTGTAGACATCAGTCCTGATAATAGAATCTACTCAATGGCCCCATCGGGTGGTAAATAAGTGAGCGGAGGAATTGTGCTGCGTACATCTGTGGGGAAGCAGTCCTCATCATAGGCAGGGTTACACTGTAAGATAACACCTTCTATGTGTGATAAGCAGGATGGGGAATGTCAAGGACTGCCCATTCTGTAGATCCTAGAGGTGGACAGGCCATAAATGACTAAAGATGACAACACCAGTGCCACAGGCTTACTATCTAAGTGTTGGTAGGTGCTCGTATCCACATTTTGATGGCAATTTGTGGCCAGTCCTGGTCAATTGTGAAGTGTTGACCAGTTTTCTGACTACATGGAGTTTTCATGATTCTTTCCAGGTGTTCAGTTCGCTGACGTACATCCATGTCCACTCTCAAAAGAAAATCATTATCAAAATTATCTTCTATTATTTATTATATTTCTTCATTTGGATGTACTCAGGGCTGCAGAGGTAACCGTCATTAGGAGTTCCCTTTGCTCCATAAAATTGTCCACTATTGTAAATGATGCAAAGGTAGTTGTGGTCCCATTACAGAATTTGCATTGGGGTCCAAGAGCTTTTGGTTACGCCTCTGCAGACACCACTGTAATAGGGGATTGTTATATAAGCTGCACTGTGTATTAGGGAAGTGTAGAGAGAATATGAAGTAAGCATTTGTTAGTCTTCAGTACAAACCCCCACTTGTTTTACTACAGACTACAAACAAGCCCTGTGTAGTCTGATCCTACAGCCATGCTCCCTCCCATCTGTCTTCTGTTCATTGATAACCTATTGGATGTTCATCACCAAAAAAGAGGGAATAGATGGGGTAAAATATAACAGCAAGATCACGTACACACAAGGTTTGTTGCCTGCTACCTTGGAGATGCATAGTACTAAACAGGAGCTGTATACACATATTGGTTGGATGTTTTTACTCTAATATCCCTGGTTCAGCTTGGCTAATGTGGATTTGCCACTTATATCTCATTCTCTTTTGTACCCTTACCATTAGGGGGTGCTGTAGGTATCTACCATTTCCCATTCGCGTGAACAATATAGCATGAGGTATACAGTGACTCCTGCCCCTATTATACATCACACACAGCACAGTATATATACTTTTTTTTTATTATTCTTTCTTTAGCACATACATTTGTTTCACAGAAGCATGAGGGTGGGTAAACCACACAGAGTATTACATAACCTGTTTCCATAGTGTAACACACAACGTGCCCTACACAACTCACCACAACACTAGTATGTCATGCTTTCAGTAATGCCATGTGCTCAACAATAAC
This sequence comes from Leptodactylus fuscus, assembly GCF_031893055.1. Lineage (NCBI taxonomy): Eukaryota > Metazoa > Chordata > Amphibia > Anura > Leptodactylidae > Leptodactylus > Leptodactylus fuscus. Next base: position 9,964,039 of record NC_134274.1, on the reverse strand, counting down.
AATGAGGAGCTGGAGAATGGAAAGGATCAGAGTCCACAGGTGGAGGCAAAGAACGGGGAATCTGAGGAAAGGTCCTAGACGTTGCATCCCCTAGAACCACCAATGTAAACTGTATACCAATACAACTTGATATGTCAGTAGCGCTTGCCAAGGGCTTATAACTTGAAGACAAATACAGTCACCCCACTCTGGAGGGGCAGCACCTATCTTTTTTTTTAAAGAAATGGTTACCACAACAATGTATTGTATGTGGAAAGGGCAAGAACTGTGTAGGTAGAAACCACCCTTGAAAAAGTGGACTAGGGCCAACACAAGTAAGGCCCCTGTCATCTTAAGTTCCATAGCAGCTGCAGGGGCTGCTTCTATAGTGTATATGCCCTTGTAAAATAGCAGCATGACCCTAGCACTAGTTCCTTCCTATCTTAAATTCCGAATTTGCAGTTCCTCCAGGGAGGAGTTTTGCACAGCTTGGCCCCGCCCATGAGGAACAGGCATATGGAAAAACCATTTGTCCCATCTCTCAGGGGTCACCTCAGTTATGTACGCCCCTGCTACCACAAGTAGTAGTGGTCTTGGTACTCAATATCGCCTGTATAGCCCCGGCTGGGTTAGTTTTTCTTGACATCTGTTTTGGTTGCCCACAAGGCTACACAAAGCTCAATGTAGTGTGCGGCTAGAATACGGTTGATGGGTACGACTTGTCTGTACATACGGTGAAGCGATGGACGTTCTACTAAATATTCAGGAAATACTGAAGCACATTAATAAAATTACTATAGAAATTACACACGTAGATTTTTGTTTTTTTTTTCTTAAATGCTGGATTTTTGACACCTTTTTCCTTGAGACATTTTCGTAGGGTCCTCAGGGTTAAGAGCCCCCTCTACAGGACTGTAAAAGGCATTATGATCATGCTTGCATTAAAGACTCTCTATACCCAACACCCTTAATACCTGTCTATTGCTATTTGATAAGGCAACGTTCTGTATAGATCAATAGTTTCTTCTTTTCTCTATGGCTCTGTACACCGTGCAATATTCACTTCTGGGAATGGGAAATCTATTTACCACTAGTCCTTGAAAGTGGGTGGTCCCAAAAATCACATTGATGATTGGTTAATCCCCATTGTGACATTGATACCAACCCAACTCATGAAAAGGAGCTGGTGCTAGTATTGACCATTACATCCACCTCCATTTTTCTGGAAGCACCATCTAAGTACATGTCATGTGAATGGTATGTTATGGCATCCCCGATCCGCACCCTAGAAAAGAACCACAACGTGGCAGTAATCTCCAACAGTGAGATATCCCATTAGTCACACGGATGCAAATATCCTAAATTTCTGTCTTACCCGTCTTATTTAAAGCTACATGCACAAGCAGTTGTATAGTATAGGCCAAGATCTAGGACTGGCAAAGTGTCACCTTACAAATGCCCCCCCCCCTGTCCCCGCAGTGTTTCTTAAAATCAGTGACCCTTCGTTTTTTAGATGACTGATTTTTTGGATACTCCCTACTGAGATCATCAGCGGTCACCTGGTGCAAGTGTTCAATTCTCCTGCAGCGCCACCACAGGTGAAATGAAGCATTGTACAGATAATATTGAAATCTCATGGCCTGTGCAAACAGATGGGCATCGGTGGAGAAATGTGGCATGTTTTGTCCACAGACCCAATCGTGCCAGCTTCTTGATAAATTTAACAATTATTTCTAACTCTCGATGTATTTATCCTTGGATAAGTATCTAGGCCTTCTTTAAATGCTGACACAGTGTTCACCATTATTACCTCTTAGTAACCTCTTTCCGCCATTACCTCTTGGTTTAGGGCCTTCCTTAAACTACTGTAACTGTAGAGATCCCTTTCCTATATGTCTAAATTGCCTTTCCGCCATCCATGGGCCTTTGGAAAGAATAAATCCTATACCAGTTCTTTGTCACGACTACACACTGACTTTTAGTCAGCAGTTTTGTATAAGACTATAGAGGTCCTTGGTCTAGTGCAATCTATCAATAAGATACACCATAAATAAAAGATAGGCGAGGGTCCCAGAAGTAAGGCCTTAACCTCTCGAGGTAATCAGCTTATCCTGCGTGATAGGCAATAAATGATCTAGGTGGGCATACCCATAGTATTTATCATGTTACCCAGCTGTATCTTTAAGGATATGACAGTGCTGCTTTAGTAAGTATTACTTGTATGAGCACCTTTAAGATGACCCTGTTGTAGGTAAGTACAAGGTAATAGACATACAGTAGTAGGGAGGTCATCTGCTATCTGTATGGAGCTCTGGATAGTAACCCCATGTCCATCGCAGCTTCAGTAGGGTGGTACACATGGGAGAGTTTATATTATTTGGGAAAACAAGATCTCCATATGTCTGGTGGTCAGTAAAGACGGCCTGTGTGTGACCTGAAGGGCATATATAGGATTACATGGGTCCAATAAAGGGTGACTTTTTAATACATGGCTGTATTTAGCCAATCCATGAAGAAGCAGCAGCAGGATCTCCTAAGAGCCAAATGCAACAATCCCAAATTTTCTGTAACAATTCCAACAAAGGGGCTTTTTGGGTAACCCTATACAAAAGTGGGCATTCTCAGCAGCTAAGGATGGGAGTTAAGTGCACTGAAATGTTATAGAAGACCTTCCTCCCCCTCTGATTTCATGCGCTGATTCCAGCTCAATGTCAACTTTATCGGTACGTGCCCTGGTTGCAGAGATACCAGTGTTAGTTTCGGCACTGTCAGAGGGGCTGGCAGTGTCATTACTAACCTGTTAGGAACGCACCCCCCCGAAGGTATACTTCTATAGCCTTGTACAGTCAGGAGGGGTGTTCCTTACAGCCCAATGACGCTGCACTGTGAGGACGGTCTCTCTGACAGTCCAAGGATATCGGTGCCAAAACTAACAGCAATGATATCTCTGAATCTAGGGCACGTACAGGCAAAAGTTGAAAGAGCATTGAATTCAGCATGCTGTCCAGCGGCGTATAACACTGTCAGAGGACATGATCTTTCTATGACCATGGAGCTACAAGGCTTGTTTCATCACGGTAGGTCCCACCATCTAGCTCTCACCTGAACCTCACACTCAGATGTGAATATGCCCTCAATGAGCTTAAAGGGAACCTGTCGGGTTCATATAGGACATTAAACCACTCTCAGGTCTTTACAGAGTGGGTTTTTAGTGTCCCATATAGATCTGTAGTAATACCATGTGTGCCCATTATAAAAAACACCTAGAGATGAATCCAATGAGTTGTGTCGGACTCCTCTCTGGTGCACATGCACCAGAGAGGAGCGCGCCACAGAGGTTGGTCCATGTGCACCGAAGCAGTTGTACTCCATTGGCTTCACTGAAGAACTGCACTTAGAGTACGTGATTTGGGCATTCATGGCATTAAGAGAGGCCTAAACCCTCACTCCACAAGGACCTATGCAATGTTTAGTGTCCCAAATCGCCCTGACAGGTTCTCTTTAAAGAATAAATATATGCAGTAGCTGTAGAGGAAAAGAAATGTATAGTGTAGCGACATCTCTATGCAGAGGATTTGGGGCAAATATATTGAGGACAACATTAGACTTGAACAATGATCAAAGGTGGACACAGACCAAGGATCCTCTCTGCCCATGTTCCAGCTACTTTTGCCAGATCTGAAAAATAAATCACATCTTTTATATGAAGTCCTACAACCGCTTTGAATCCTATACGCCAGTATTTTGCAGCTCACAAATGCTAAAAAAAAAACAAAAACATTACGCTCCAAAGCCAGATTGTCTCATGCTCAGCAGGGATTTGCCATGTCGTCCTCCCAGCACAGAGCTACTCATCTGAAGAAACGCGTGATGAGACGAAAATGCAAAACAAATCCTGTAGATCATCTGGGCGCTGACCACAGGGGCGTTCTTATCTGCAACTCCCATGCTAGTCCATGTCCAAACTGCATCAACATTTCAGGGTGAGAAGACCACACGCATGTTCAGGATGGAAACTAAAAACTATTCCTTGTTAAGCTGCTTGCAGGCAAAATGGCAGAACAACTAATGATACCAGTAAGGGGTTAAATGCAAAAGATCCTTGTGCCTCCGAAATGCTCCGTACCCACCATTTGCATCCATTGCGCTGTGTACATCGGTCAAAGGCGCAATAGACACTGATGGAGCGGTGTATATAGATTGTATCCTCCTATAGGCTTCCTGCTCAGCCCATAGACCATAATACTATTAGTATGGCTGACTTGCCCATATAGCAGCAGGGGTGACTCCAAGCAATGGAGGATCCATTTAAGTTATTTCCAGGTATCCCCATCTATTCTAGAAATTGTTGCACTCGGGTAAAACCGGATTTTCTTTGACGGTTCAGCAATGATACATGTGAAGAGTTAAAAAGGAACTTGACGGTAAAAGGTCAAACAAGACGCGTAGTAAGGAGCTGTCCGGACATCTGTATTCCATCGTCTTTGGGTAGAATCCGCTTTCAATGTGAACTTTGCAATTGACTCCTTCGGGTCTCGTAGATGCATCGAGATCAGGATTTTGCTGTAAGGTCCTTACTAAAGGGAACCAAGGTGAAGGTCCATTGACTTGAGAAGGTTCTACGCAGCAGATGCTTTACTCTATGCTTGTCAGTTCCAAGATGCTGGCTCAAACTACAGCGGAGAGGAATAGTCTGAAGCTACAAAATCCCACCAAACACCTGCCATTGGATCCCATAAACCCTATGGATGGATGAACTTGGCAGGAACAGGTAAAGTTCTTGAGGTCAATCCATGCTCGTTTCAAGGTTTCTTTAAGAAAAAAAAAAACTAAGCCCTTTCTTGTGCTGTGTACTAGTGAGGAGAAAGTCTGAGAAGTGGCCGGGACTATCTCAGCACAGGATGTGAGTTTCCTCTGTCACCATAATGGAGAAGAAGTTATTCTCTGGAGAACATTCCCCTGTGTCTTCTGCAACTTGCGGTGGACTTAGAGAGCTTCTCCCGCTGTCGTTGTCCTTCCCTGCCATATAGAACAAAAGATATTTAGTACAATACTCCAAGATATTAGGCATGCAGTGTACCTGTGCATGGGGGATCATTGGAGAACAATAGTTACCGGCTAAAGTGTATGTTCAGTATTAGATTCTGCATTTAGTTGTCAGGATATACCTCGGTGCAAGATATTACAGCAGAAATGTAGCCGACAAACATAATTGATTTCCTTCTCACTAGTGATTGTGTGATCTGGGCCTTCACGACTACACGTTATGGTGTCTTATGGCATAGGCGACTATGACGTGCACATAGGTCAGGCTGCAGCAGGAGGTTACAGGAATATGTCTTCTCACATAGGTCCCATGTTCAACCTCTTCATTGAATCTAGGGGGCATGAAAGGTCAAAAGGCACAAGACAAGGTGTACTGCAAATGCCTTTTGAAGGGAACCAATGAAAGATGTACATTAAAGGGGGTAAGAGTTTAGAGATGAAGAGATTAGAAGAAAAGGCGCCATTCCTGTGCACAGATTATTTGGGGCATTACGGATCAGCTCCCTCCAAATGAATGGGATGGAGCTGCAATGCCAGACAAAGCCTCTAGCTGTTTTGCCAAGTGCCATGTGGGTGACTACTAGCACTGCAGGCTGGGTAGGGGCCCTGTTGCAGATTTGACACCAGGCCTTCGAAGTAGAAATGAATTTTTAGCAATATCTAAAGTTCTGCTTTCTCCAGTTTCACGGTGGTTGCAGATTTATTAATTAAGTGTTAATAAGCGATCAGACTGCAGCGTTCAGACATTGCTGAATCCTCCTTTTACCCTATAAGAATATTGCAAAGTGTCATTCCCAGCATAATCTCTACTAAAATGAAGCATTTTCATGGCCACTACGCACTTGAGCACCATATTGGGGATAATGTAGAAATATTAATTGTTGGAATAAAGTCTAGAAATCTGCATTTCCAATAGTAGTGCAGAGGCAGCAGCTCGTGCTGGGCTGGCAGTCATTGTGCTGCTGTTGCTGGCTCATCACTGCTCACAGGTTTTTTTGCGCTACTTGCCGGTGGTAAGTTTTATTATGGTGTCGCTATACTACATCAGCACAATGGCTTTATAGTACTGTGAGCGTTAGCCTTTTCAGTGCCAACCTTGCCACCTGTCCTCTGGGAATGGGTTTTGCTGCCAGCTGAATACTCTAAACAGCGATATAACAAAGGGTTAGTAAGTTGCATCAGTGAGTGTATGAGAGTCCAACATGGGGGTAGAGGAGCGGCCTAGTGATCTGGCCATTCCAGAAATAAAGGGTGGACTATAAACGGGTTGTCCAAGATTAGGAACAAGGCGCCATTTGTGTCCATAGACTTTTCTGTATTATCTAAAGGCTGCCTAGCTTTTTTTAGTGGATCAGTAGTGGTCCAGGTAATAAACCTAAGGGGTACTAGTCCATACTGTTCCACTATGTTTCTGACCGTCTCTCCTCAGAGTGGTGCGAGCAGTCCATGTATTACTTGCTTGACTCTGGTCGGACCTAAAGGAAGGGGCACAGCCGAGCATTTCTGCCTCTTTGTGAAGGTTCTTAGTACCTGGACCATCACTGATAAGATCTGATAAATTGCTATGCCATGGCATTGGTACCCTTTCATGAATGGGTCTGAGCTGCAATACCACATACATCTTATGAGCAAGTGTGGTGCTGTTTTATAATCCTGCACACTACTTATATTAGCAACACAAATGTAAACCTATACACGCAGGTCTGTAGGTATAGGGGTGTAGAGGCAGTGCCAGTTTTATAACTTGCACATAGTAGAATAGGTGGAGCCCCGTTACAGACTTTGCACTGGGACTAGAGATGAGCGAACAGTGTTCTATCGAACTCATGTTCGATCGGATATTAGGCTGTTCGGCATGTTCGAATCGAATCGAACACCGCGTGGTAAAGTGCGCCATTACTCGATTCCCCTCCCACCTTCCCTGGCGCCTTTTTTGCTCCAATAACAGCACAGGGTAGGTGGGACAGGAACTACGACACCGGTGACGTTGAAAAAAGTAGGCAAAACCCATTGGCTGCCGAAAACATGTGACCTCTAATTTAAAAGAACAGCGCCGCCCAGCTTCGCGTCATTCTGAGCTTGCAATTCACCGAGGACGGAGGTTTCCGTCCAGTTAGCTAGGGGTTAGATTCTGGGTAGGCAGGGACAGGCTAGGATAGGAAGGAGAAGACAACCAACAGCTCTTATAAGAGCTAAATTCCAGGGAGAAGCTTGTCAGTGTAACGTGGCACTGACGGGCTCAATCGCCGCAACCCAGCTTTCCCAGGATCCTGAATGGAATACACTGTCAGTGTATTCCCGTATACCCGATATATACCCCCGATACCCGTTCCAACGGTGTGCCCCCCCACCTTCACCCCAGAAATACCCTGCAAGTCCCCTAGCAATAGGATTGGGGCTATATACACCCACTATTTTTGCTACTGCCATATAGTGCCATTGTCTCACTGGGAATTCAAAGAATATATTGGGCTTACATATAACTTCAATTCCAGGGAGAAGCTTGTCAGTGTAACGTGGCACTGACGGGCTCAATCGCCGCAACCCAGCTTTCCCAGGATCCTGAATGGAACACACTGACAGTGTATTCCCGTATACCCCATATATACACCCCAAATCCCCGTTCCAATGGTGTGCCCCCCCACCTTCACCTCAGAAATACCCTGCAAGTCCCCTAGCAATAGAATTGGGGCTATATACACCCACAATTTTTGCTACTGCTATACAGTGCCATTGTCTCACTGGGAATTCAAAGAATATATTGGGGTTATGTGCACCCACAATTTTTAATACTGGTATACAGTGCCATTGTCTGACTGGGAATTCAAAGAATATATGGGGGTTACGTGCACCCACAATTTTTAATACTGCTATACAGTTCCTTTGTCTCACTGGGAATTCAAAGAATATATGGGGGTTATGTGCACCCACAATTTTTAATACTGGTATACAGTGCCATTGTCTGACTGGGAATTCAAAGAATATATGGGGGTTACGTGCACCCACAATTTTTAATACTGGTATACAGTGCCATTGTCTGACTGGGAATTCAAAGAATATATTGGGGTTATGTGCACCCACAATTTTTAATACTGGTATACAGTGCCATTGTCTGACTGGGAATTCAAAGAATATATTGGGGTTATGTGCACCCACAATTTTTACTACTGGTATATAGTGCCATTGTCTGACTGGGAATTCAAAGAATATATGGGGGTTATGTGCACCCACAATTTTTAATACTGGTATACAGTGCCATTGTCTGACTGGGAATTCAAAGAATATATGGGGGTTATGTGCACCCACAATTTTTACTACTGGTATACAGTGCCATTGTCTGACTGGGAATTCAAAGAATATATTGGGGTGACGTGCACCCACAATTTTTGCTACTGCTATACAGTTCCATTGTCTCACTGGGAATTCAAAGAATATATGGGGGTTATGTGCACCCACAATTTTTAATACTGGTATACAGTGCCATTGTCTGACTGGGAATTCAAAGAATATATGGGGGTTATGTGCACCCACAATTTTTAATACTGGTATACAGTGCCATTGTCTGACTGGGAATTCAAAGAATATATTGGGGTTATGTGCACCCACAATTTTTACTACTGGTATATAGTGCCATTGTCTGACTGGGAATTCAAAGAATATATGGGGGTTATGTGCACCCACAATTTTTAATACTGCTATACAGTTCCTTTGTCTCACTGGGAATTCAAAGAATATATGGGGGTTATGTGCACCCACAATTTTTAATACTGGTATACAGTGCCATTGTCTGACTGGGAATTCAAAGAATATATGGGGGTTATGTGCACCCACAATTTTTAATACTGGTATACAGTGCCATTGTCTGACTGGGAATTCAAAGAATATATTGGGGTTATGTGCACCCACAATTTTTACTACTGGTATATAGTGCCATTGTCTGACTGGGAATTCAAAGAATATATGGGGGTTATGTGCACCCACAATTTTTAATACTGGTATACAGTGCCATTGTCTGACTGGGAATTCAAAGAATATATGGGGGTTATGTGCACCCACAATTTTTACTACTGGTATACAGTGCCATTGTCTGACTGGGAATTCAAAGAATATATTGGGGTGACGTGCACCCACAATTTTTGCTACTGCTATACAGTTCCATTGTCTCACTGGGAATTCAAAGAATATATGGGGGTTATGTGCACCCACAATTTTTAATACTGGTATACAGTGCCATTGTCTGACTGGGAATTCAAAGAATATATGGGGGTTATGTGCACCCACAATTTTTAATACTGGTATATAGTGCCATTGTCTGACTGGGAATTCAAAGAATATATGGGGGTTACGTGCACCCACAATTTTTAATACTGGTATACAGTGCCATTGTCTGACTGGGAATTCAAAGAATATATGGGGGTTATGTGCACCCACAATTTTTAATACTGCTATACAGTTCCTTTGTCTGACTGGGAATTCAAAGAATATATGGGGGTTATGTGCACCCACAATTTTTAATACTGGTATACAGTGCCATTGTCTGACTGGGAATTCAAAGAATATATGGGGGTTACGTGCACCCACAATTTTTAATACTGCTATACAGTGCCATTGTCTGACTGGGAATTCAAAGAATATATGGGGGTTACGTGCACCCACAATTTTTAATACTGCTATACAGTTCCTTTGTCTCACTGGGAATTCAAAGAATATATGGGGGTTATGTGCACCCACAATTTTTAATACTGGTATACAGTGCCATTGTCTGACTGGGAATTCAAAGAATATATGGGGGTTACGTGCACCCACAATTTTTAATACTGCTATACAGTTCCTTTGTCTCACTGGGAATTCAAAGAATATATGGGGGTTATGTGCACCCACAATTTTTAATACTGGTATACAGTGCCATTGTCTGACTGGGAATTCAAAGAATATATGGGGGTTATGTGCACCCACAATTTTTAATACTGGTATACAGTGCCATTGTCTGACTGGGAATTCAAAGAATATATTGGGGTTATGTGCACCCACAATTTTTACTACTGGTATATAGTGCCATTGTCTGACTGGGAATTCAAAGAATATATGGGGGTTATGTGCACCCACAATTTTTAATACTGCTATACAGTGCCATTGTCTGACTGGGAATTCAAAGAATATATGGGGGTTATGTGCACCCACAATTTTTAATACTGGTATACAGTGCCATTGTCTGACTGGGAATTCAAAGAATATATGGGGGTTATGTGCACCCACAATTTTTAATACTGGTATACAGTGCCATTGTCTGACTGGGAATTCAAAGAATATATTGGGGTTATGTGCACCCACAATTTTTACTACTGGTATATAGTGCCATTGTCTGACTGGGAATTCAAAGAATATATGGGGGTTATGTGCACCCACAATTTTTAATACTGCTATACAGTGCCATTGTCTGACTGGGAATTCAAAGAATATATGGGGGTTATGTGCACCCACAATTTTTACTACTGGTATACAGTGCCATTGTCTGACTGGGAATTCAAAGAATATATTGGGGTGACGTGCACCCACAATTTTTGCTACTGCTATACAGTTCCATTGTCTCACTGGGAATTCAAAGAATATATGGGGGTTATGTGCACCCACAATTTTTAATACTGGTATACAGTGCCATTGTCTGACTGGGAATTCAAAGAATATATTGGGGTTATGTGCACCCACAATTTTTACTACTGGTATATAGTGCCATTGTCTGACTGGGAATTCAAAAAATATATGGGGGTTATGTGCACCCACAATTTTTAATACTGCTATACAGTTCCTTTGTCTCACTGGGAATTCAAAGAATATATGAGGGTTACGTGCACCCACAATTTTTGCTACTGCTATACAGTTCCATTGTCTCACTGGGAATTCAAAGAATATATGGGGGTTATGTGCACCCACAATTTTTAATACTGGTATACAGTGCCATTGTCTGACTGGGAATTCAAAGAATATATGGGGGTTACGTGCACCCACAATTTTTAATACTGCTATACAGTGCCATTGTCTGACTGGGAATTCAAAGAATATATGGGGGTTATGTGCACCCACAATTTTTAATACTGGTATACAGTGCCATTGTCTCACTGGGAATTCCACAAATAATTTGGGGATTCATTCACCCTACATCTCAGGTTCTTGCCATATTCACCCAGGTTGTCAGTGCTGCACCAGCTCGTTCCCAGACAGCTCGGCCCGAAAAACGCGTTACCTATATAGAGGATTTGGACAATGAAGACAACATGTTCTAAATCTAATGTCTGCACCTTCTCCAGAATTAAAATAAAGGCAGCGTTTAACTTTCAAATAGCACTGCACAAAGGAAGAGCTTATCAGCTTGTCTCATGACATGCTACTGAAAAGTTTCATTTGTGTATCTTAATGTAAATATAGTTGTATAAGCTTTTTGGGTTTTAGGCACTGCCAAGTTATTTATTACCACCCGCTCCCTTATAATGATGATGACGCCAAAGTCACTGTGGGTGTTCAGAGCTCACAGCTTTGGGTGACATTTGTCTTGCTCTCTGTCGGTACCAGCTGTCTTTTTGGATACCGTAAAGTTATGTTGACTTTATTAACAGCTATAGAAGCTTTAGCCAGGTTGTGACGGTGTGTAACCCTAACAACACTAAGTGGGATACACATTAATAGTCAGTCTATGTACGCTAAACGTATCACTGAAGTAATTTTTTTTCCCTCTCCCCTAATATAAGAAAGGAACAGACATTAGACCTAGACCGGGGTTCGAGGCTTGAAAAAATCCAGTATTATTTGTTCTTCATGATGTGAAATATGTGTTGAAAAGCAACCCAAGATGAAGTCAGCCATGTGTGCCAGTGTGTTACTTGGCATGCCTTTGCTGGCCCCAACTGTAAGGGTCACTCTCCATTTCCTCCATTTTCCACTCCCCTTCACACCATTTGTGGTGAAGCAATGGGATGCACTGAAGTGCACCCTCTAGCCTCGTGTGGGATAGGGACATCAGATGCCACTCCAACCCCCTCGTCTTCCTCCGCCAGCCAACGGTGCGAAGATGAGAGGAGTGTGCTCTGAATGTTTTCTGCCTAGCAGAGGCTAGTTCTCACTTACGAAAATGGCCCCACTTTGACCTGTATATCAGGCACAATGGTGTAGGTTTCAAAGAAACATGGCACCAACAAGTTGGAAAACGTGGGCCATGCGTGGACCGTGTTTGAGTCTGGCAAGCTCCAGATCTGCTACCAGGTTCCAGCCATTATCACAGGCGCAAAAATGCCAGGCCCCAGGTGTAGCAGGGAAAAAAAAATGCCATCTCAGCCAGGATGGCATCCCTGACCTCGGAGGCACTGTGCTGTCTGTCCCCCAAGCTGATCAGTTTCAGCACGGCCTACTGACATCTCCCCATGCCAGTGTTACAGTGTTTTCCGCTAGTAGCTGGGGTGGAGGTTGCAGCTTCGTAGGGTTTCAGTCTACTCCTGCCATGAATTTTGGCCTGGGAGAGGAGATAGGCCACCCCAGTTTGCACCCGGGGAACAGACTCCACCACATTCACCCTGCCTGTCATTAAAGATAAGCACTGCAGCATCCCTGACCACAGGCGCTTGTCCATGTGTCGGTGGTCAAGTGGACCTTGCAGCAAAGCGCAGAGCTCTGGGCCCGACTGATGTTATGGGACACATGCAGGCGCAAGGCAGAGACAGCACACCAAGAGAAGTAGTAACGGCTAGGCCCAGCATAGGGAGGTGCCCCAGCTGCCATCTGCTGACGGAAGGCCTGGGTCTCCAGAAGCATAAACAAACACCAACATCTCCAGGGCCAGCAGTTTATCGATGAGGCTGTTACAGGCTTGGGCATGGGGGTGGGTTGTATTGTACTTCTGCCTGCAATGAAAAGCTTGGGAAATGTGGAGTGGCTGGGAAGAGGCGCATGATGGTGCAGGCCAAAAGGGCGCATGAGGGTGAACTCCCCAATGTGTCAGAGATAGGTGTGTAGGTGTCCTTGCATCATATACTTGCACCATATTTGGCTTTGGAAGTTAATTTTGTGCCAAAAAGTGGTTAAGACAGCGATCCCTCAGCTACTCCCGTTACACTGTCTATTGAAGTTACCATCTGTGGAAGTGGACCACCATTTCTAAGATCCCAAAGGAAGCAGGCAAGAGATGTGCAGTTCAGAAAAAAAGATGAGAAAATAAGTTTAGGCTGTAGAGCACAGAGGGATCGGAGAGGACAGAGCTGGTGTCGGCCAGGTATTCCCACAACATGCGCCTATACTTGTCCCTCCTGGTGACACTAGGCCCCTGAGTGGCAGTAATTTGTCCAGGGGGGCCATTAACGTGTTCCAGACCTAGGAATAAGTCTTCCAACAGGGTAGAGTTTTGCATGCCTTTGCTTCTACCCACTGTTTTTGCTGCTTAGCTTCCCTCCACATCTACTCTGCTTTCACCCCTAAACATCACCCCAGTTTATGCCTTTGCTTCTACCCAGGTTTTTTGTTGATTTAGCTTCCCTCTACATCTACACTGCTTTAGCCCCTAGACATCACCCCTGTCCATGTGGGGTCGGTGGCCTCGTCATCCACCAACTCCTCTTCCAATTGCGCACTGCCCCCTTACTGCAAACCGCACATGACCACAGCTTGCCTTGATGGCAACTGTGTCTCATGATCCCCACTTAGGTCCAGACAAGTCGGTGGCGGGTCCAAAACCCCAAAATTGGAAGGAAATGGCAGATGCTGCAGTATTTCTAACACCTGTTCCTGGTGCTCGGGCCTGGTCTGTGTTGTACCCTGCACCCTGCTTAACGCATCTGCCATATCCGAAGTTGTGCTGAGCGCATGCTAATGTTTCGTGTCCAGTGCAATGGATGGGATGGGATTTCACATAAGTCTGCCACCCATGGCCACTCATGGTTGAGCAACTGAGGGAGTTGACTTTGACGAACCCGAGGGTTTTGGAGTTGGAACTACATCAAAGGTCTGTGCTGCTCACACACTCTGCTCAACACATGATATGTTTAGTGCCAGCAGTGTGGAGACGTCGCACAACAGCCGTTGTTCCAGCAGGTACAGGCGTTGTAGGAGTGCATAGAGGCTAGCAGCGGCAACTATACACTTTAAAAACTATCCGCACAAGCGCCACACTTTCACCAGTAGCTCAGGAACATTGGGGTACCTTTTTCAAAAGATTAGCAGCAATGAGTTAAAAACGTGGCCCAGGCATGGAATATGTTGCAGGCTGCCAAGCTACAGAGCCAATCCCAGGTTATGGCCATTATCACACATGACAACATGCCTGGGCCCAGGTGCAGTGGCAAAAACCACATTGCCGTCTCATCGAGGATGGCATGACTCACTTTGTAGGCAGTGTGCTGTCTGGCCCCCAAGCTGATGAGCTTCAGCACGGCCCGCTGACGTCTCCCCACACCAGTGTTGCAGCGTTTCCAGCTCGTAGCTGGGGTCAATTTAACAGCGGAGGAGGGTGGTGTTTCAGCCCTCCTCCCAGGAATGTTGTGTGGGGAGACAAGTCAGGCCACCACATTTTGCGACCCGGTCCACGCCTCAACTACATTCAACCACTGTGCCCAAATTGAAAGGTAGCGTCCCTGTCCGCATGCACTTGTCCATTCGTAACTGGTCACATGGAACTTTAGGGCTAAGCGCTGAATTTAGGGACCGCCTCATGTTTGGGGGAAAGTGCTGGTGTGGACGGCACAGTGCGGTGGCGCAGTAGACACTCTGCCCAAAAAGGGCAGAGTGTCCCCCAGCCGGGATTCCAACATCTCCTGGGCCAGATTTCTTGAGATGAGGCCGTTGAAGCCTTGGGCATGTGGGTGGGTTGCGCTGTACTTTAGCATGAAATGAAAGGCTTGGGAGATGGGGAGTTGCTGGGAAGAGGCGCATGATGGCGCGGGCAAAAGGAGAAATGGCAGGAAAAGGTGAGGATAAGGGTGAACTCCCCAAAGTGTCAGAGGCAGATGTGGAGGTGTCCTGGCTCCTGGTCTGGACTGCAGCGCCAGCCCTGTCAACAGTGGAAGAGGCAGTGGCCGCCAGGCCAAACGACGATTATCCTGCGCTTGCTCTCACCCACTGAGCCCAGGGCTTGCCTTCCAAATGATGGCACCCGCAAGAGGTGGTGAGATTCCTCTCCGCAGATCTCCAAACCATCTTGGACTTGCAAATTGCACTAAATTTGTCATGTAACTGACATGTATATGATGAGTCTATCCATTGTCTGTTCATTTTGGTGAAAGTCAGCCTGTCAGCTGACAGACAGCTGTGCTTGTCAGTGATGATGTCACCGGCTGCTTGTACCCCCAGTTTTTGCTGCTTAGCTTGCCTCCACATCCACACTGCTTTTGCCCCTACACATCACCCCTATCCATGCCTGTGCCTCTAGCCATAAGTCTGCCACCCATGGAAACTCATGGTGCAGAAAGTGAGGGAGCTGACTCTGAGGAACCCTTGGGTTTTGTAGCTGGTACTCCATCAAAGGTCTCTGCTGCTCACACACCCTGCTGAACATACGGTATCTAGGGTTAGAGCGTGTGGTGACCTCGCACAACAGTAGGTGCTTCAGGCAGATGTAGGCCTTGCTGGAGTGTATTGCGGCTAGCTCCAGGTACTGTAGACTTGGGAAAGTGGGTGTCCAAGTGCCGCACTTTCACCCTTAGCTCAGCTAATTTGGGGTATGTTTTTAAAAATCATTGCACCACTACATTGAACATGTGGGCCAGGCTTGGAACGTGTTGGAGGCTGGCAAGCTCCAGAGCCCTCCAACAAGCTAAAAAACCTGGCCCCAGGGGCAGCGGGGATAAACAAATTGCCATCTCATCCAGGATGGCATCCCTGACCTCAGAGGCAGTGTGCTGTCCGTCTCCCAAGCTGATGAGCTTCAGCCCAGCCTGCTGACGTCTCCCCACACCAGTGTTGCAGCGTTTTCAGCTCGTAGCTGGGGTAAATCTAACAGCGGAGGAGGAGGAGGGTGGTGTTTCAGCCCTCCTCCCAGGAATGTTTTGTGGGGAAACAAGTCAGGAAAATTCTTGAAACGGGAGAGTTTTGCATCTTTGCCCTTGCTGCCTATGGACATCCCTTTGCCTCTAGCCACCATTTTCCCTGCTTTGCTTGCCTCCACATCCACACTGCTTTTGCCCCTAGACATCACCCCAGTCCATGCCTTAGCTTGTACCCCCAGTTTTTCCTGCTTAGCTTGCCTCCACATCCACACTGCTTTTGCCCCTAGACATCACCCCAGTCCATGCCTTAGCTTGTACCCCCAGTTTTTCCTGCTTAGCTTGCCTCCACATCCACACTGCTTTTGCCCCTAGACATCACCCCAGTCCATGCCTTAGCTTGTACCCCCAGTTTTTCCTGCTTAGCTTGCCTCCACATCCACACTGCTTTTGCCCCTAGACATCATCCCTATCCATGCCTCTTCCCCTAGCCATAACTCTGCCACCCCTGGAAACTCATGGTGCAGAAACTTTGGTTGCTGACTTTGAGGAACCCTTGGGTTTTGTAGATGGAACTCCATCAAAGGTCTGTGCAGCTCACACACCCTGCTCAAGATATGGTATTGTAGGGTTTCAGCGTGTGTGAATGACGGACAACAGCCTGTGTTTGGACAGATGTAGGCCTTGCTAGAGTGTTTTTAGGCTAGCAGCGACTCCTGTGCACTTGCAAAAGTGGGCGCACAAGCGCCGCATTTTCAACAGTAGCTTCGGTACATTTGGGTATGTTTTTAAAAAACTTTGCACCACTAGGTTAGACGTGGGCCAAACATGGAACGTGTTGGAGGCTGGCAAGCTCCAGAGCCGCTACCAGGTTCCAGCCATTATCACAGGCGTAAAAATGCCAGGCCCCAGGTGTAGCAGGGAAAAAAAAATGCCATCTCAGCCAGGATGGCATCCCTGACCTCGGAGGCACTGTGCTGTCTGTCCCCCAAGCTGATGAGCTTCAGCACCGCCTGCTGACGTCTCCCCACACCAGTGTTTTAGCGTTTGCCGCTAGTAGCTGTGGTGGAGGTTGCAGCGTCGTAGGGTTTCAGTCTACTCCTGCCATGAATTTTGGCCTGGGAGAGGAGATAGGCCACCCCAGTTTGCACCCGGGGAACAGACTCCACCACATTCACCCTGCCTGTCATTAAAGATAAGCACTGCAGCATCCCTGACCACAGGCGCTTGTCCAAGTGTCGGTGGTCAAGTGGACCTTGCAGCAAAGCGCGGAACTAAGGGCCCACCTGATGTTGAGTGACACGTGCTGGTGCAAGGCGGGGACGCCACACCGGGAGAAGTTGAGACGGCTAGGGACGGCATAGTGAGGTGCCACAGTTGCCATCAGGTCCGGGAAGGCGGGAGTTTCAACAAGCCGGAACGCCAACCTCTCCTGGGCCAGCAGTTTAGCGATGTTGGCGTTCTAGGCTTGCGTGGGTGGGTGGTTAGCAGTGTATTTCTGCCGGCGCTCCAATGTCTGAGAGATGGTGGGTTGTTGTAAAGAAGCGCCTGATGGTGCCTTTGATGGTGCAGGAGAAGGAGATAAGACAGAAACAGGGGAGGATGAGGGAGAAGTCAACAAAGTGGCGGAGGCAGATGAAGTGATGTCCTGGCTCGTCCTCTGGAGTGCATCGCCAGCACTGTGAGCAGAGGCAGTGGCATGAACGGCGGGCGACGTTTGTCCTGCCGTTGCTGCCTGCCACTGATTCCATTGCTTGGATTCCAAATGACGGTGCATTGAAGTGGTGGACAGGTTGCTCTTCTCAGGGCCCCTACTCGATTTCGAGAGGCAAATTGTGTAGACGACACTATATCTGTCCTCGGCGCATTCCTTGAAAAAACTCTACACCTTCAAGAAACGTGCCCTCGATGGGGGAGTTTTTCTGGGCTGGGTACAAAAGGGAACATCTTCGGACATTCCGGGTCTGGCCTGGCTTCGGCAAAGCAGCTGACCTCTGCCTCTGGACATGTCTCTGCCTCTAGCTACCCTTTTTGGTGCTGCACCTGCCTCAACATCCACACTACTTTCCCAGCTTGACATCTGCCTTGTCCAGGTGGGGTCGGTGTCCTCGTCGTCCACCACCTCCTCTTCCAACTCCTGTCTCGCCTCCTCCTCCTGCACAATGCGCATGTCAACTGGCTGCCCTGACAGCAACTGCGTCTCATCGTCGTCGATGAGGGTGGGTTGCTGGTCATCCGCCACCAAATCGACCGGAGATGGAATGGAGGAGACTCTAGTGTTTGAGCATCTGGACACAGATACTCGTCTGTTAGGTCCGTGGAATCGCGAAATGGAGGGGCAGGTTGCGGTACAGTCAAAGGAAGGGAGAACAGCTCTGGGGAGCAGGGACAGTTGGGGTTATTGTTCTGAGAAGATTGGGAATTTTGGGTGGAAGGAGGACAAGACTGTTGGGTAAGAGGAGGTAGAGGCTGACTGGCTGGTGGACAATGTGCTTTAAGCGTTATCCGACAGCCATTGCAAGACCTGTTCCTGGTTCTCGGGCCTACTAATCTTTGTACCATTCAGCCTAGTTAATGTGGAACTTTTGTGCAAAGCGCAGAACTTAGGGCCCGCCTGATGTTAAGGGACACACGCTGGTACAAGGCTCAACTCACCCTAAGTGCCAAAAACACTGCTGGTGCAAGGCTCTACTCATGCCAAGGGCCTCAATCTCTGCTGGTAGCTCAGCTTAAGGTCATGTAACTTTGTTTGGAAGGGCTCATGTTAAGGGCTAGAAAAGTGAATTTTGGAAGGTCTTACCACATCACACACACACACACACACACACACACACACACTCAAAATGACAGTTAAGGGTGAGGGCTTTTGGAATTCCCATTGCCTATTCCATTTGTGGTTGTCATGGGGAACGTGATTTAAAGGGGTGGTTGTTACTGTTTGTTGAGCTTAAATTGGGGTTTGTGTCCATCCATTTGGGGAGTAAAGAAGGTTTCCAGGTATTTTCCCACTTTGATAGAGGTTTTTTTGAATGTGGAAAGTGTGTAGTTGTTAGGCAGTGATGTTGGGGTAATAGAGGGTCTTTGGTGTGTTAGATGCCCCCAGGCATGCTTCCCCTGCTGTCCCAGTGTCATTCCAGAGGTGTTGGCATCATTTCCTGGGGTGTCATAGTGGACTTGGTGACCCTCCAGACACGGATTTGGGTTTCCCCCTTAACGAGTATCTGTTCCCCATAGACTATAATGGGGTTCGAAACCCGTTCGAACACACGAACATTGAGCGGCTGTTCGAATCGAATTTCGAACCTCGAACATTTTAGTGTTCGCTCATCTCTAACTGGGACCCAGGGGCTTCACATTCAACTTCTAGGGTATGTTCACACGGCGGAAACCTTTTCCGCTGTGTGAATTCTCCACGTGGCCAGCTGCGACGGGATCCCGTCATGGCACCCTGCTCCTGATTAGGCCGAATGAATGGGCCAAATCAGGAGCGAGTCTCGAGTCGCGGATGTTGAATCTGCAGCAAAATAGGGCCTGTCGCTTGTTTTCCCACTAGCTAGCAGCAAAAAATAAAAGTGAACGGCTCCCAATGAAGTGAATGGGAGCCTTTTCTGCAGGCGGATTCTGCGTCAAAATCCGCCTGCAAAAAACTCCATGTGAACATACCCTTACCGTTCTCACACCACTACCTTTCTCACAAGGTGGAGAAGCTTTGTGACAAGATCATGGAAGATGTCACTTAGCTCAAGATTTTATATTCTCTTTTGCTTGTTTCTTATTTTTGGGTTATATCAATGGCCTATTGCATATATTGGGGGAAATTTACAAATAAAATCTATCTACAACAATAGAAAACAATCAGACTTTTCTTTCACTCTCAGAACGGCTTATGAGAAATTAGAGTTGAAATCTGAGATTTCGGAGTCGTCACTTACTTTTCCCTGCACTCAGTTTTGATAACTCCCACCCCCCAATGACCCCCTATTTGCCAGAATCCTCTACATATGTTGGGTATAATGTTCTTCCCGGCCTGTGACTGCTATTCCTGAAAAGGAAGATTAGTCGAATGATTTTCCGCTTTGCTCTTGTTGACCGATAGCCCCCTCCTGTGCGGCTTCCTGAGAGGAATACGATATTCGGTTTCTTAATTTTGACTCATCCCTACGGTAAATAAGGCTGGAAACTAATCAGGTCTAATCCCGGATTAAGTTTCCAAACAGGATGAAATCATAATGCAAAGTCAGGTCATCAAACTGTACTGCAGTGATGTCTCGGAGATTAGCGCAGGACGTGGCGCGGAGCGGGCGACGTTATCCTTTTTGTAATTTATAGCGATTTCCTTCCAACCATCCAGGAGAAATGTAAAAAAGTTCATGTTGAGTCTTAATGGGAGGAGGGAAGGGCATCAAATAATGGAGCGGTTCCCAAATGTCTTCCCAATCTGGCTAAAGACCCAACCATACAACACTATGGGTGCCAAAGAATCGGAATCTATTGCTGAAAACCCCATTCACATGTTATTCTTGAACACCAAATTAACCCTGACCTTTACTTATAATATGTCACCCAACTATGGCGATCATGTCCTCCATTGGGACGATCTTTAAGTGCCCACTGTGACCATTTAATGTATGTACGGAGAGCAAAACCATACCAGACCCCAAATCTGTGGTGGCCCTACATGTATAGCACACCCTAAAATGTATACCCTGCCTACGGCTCCTTCATTTGACTCCAAGAGCAATCCAGAGAGGTCATTTATATATAGTTCATGCTTTTCATGTCTTGTGGAAAAATCTACCACAATGATAAAGTAGAAGCCATACTGTAACCAGGAACAACAAAGAGCGTATAATGCATTGTAATGCAACACATACAGGGTTTTCTTTTTAATCTTTCATTGGATTTTTTTTTATAATTTGCGCATTATGTTGGATTTATAGTGACTCTGCTTCTCCAGAGCTCTGCTGTATCCACAAAGAGACGTGCGGAGAGGTAGAAGAGTTATACGGCCATTACACTGATGTGCCGCTAATGATGGATTGATAGATAGTCATCGCCTCTTATTTCCCTGGTCACATCCGTTTGATCACATCCAGAGTTATTGACCTGCTCCTGACAGCTATAGTAATGAAATACAGGCACTGTACATCGACTGTCCTGCTTCATTGGCCAGATCTGGACTGATATAATATAAAATAAACAAAACCCTTATCAGATTTCAGGTTTCCCTGTCTAAACATGGTGGACGTTTTGAGGTTGCAGATGTTTATTTGTATGGTACCAGTATGTGCTGTCCGGTCATTTATCAGATGATCATATATATTTTTCCTGCAGTGGCCACTACAGGAGAAATGTGGTATTACCTGTGGGCCATTCATGTATTGGCTGTATACATTATTCTGCCAAAAACAGATCAGCCATGTTGGATACTTTTGGCTAAAAATATTGTCAGGAACACGGACTCGCCGAACTCAGGCTGTTCAGATTGTAACAACCATGTGAAATCTAAAGTGTATAGCTGACCTAGGTTCTATAGTGCCATATACGCTGTAGTGGTGGTCAATAGTACTGCAGCTCTGTCCTACTAAAGGGAATGGGACACGGCCTGTACTGGTACCAGGTACAGCCACACAATGTACAGCCCTGTGTCTAGTAAAGGAGAGGCCATAGCACTAGCCTGAGAACCATGGCCTCTTCAGACCCCCTCGATGGGGGGTGTTGTGAGCCAGACCCCACTAATCCTAATGACCAGCCATTGATATTAATGACCTACAACAAGACCTTTAAGCATGCAGGTATTATTACTTGTATGCTATAAATGTCTGGTAGTTTGGATGCAGAATTCCAAGACACCACTGTAAAATCTAGAACACAAACCCATCTACCATGTACTATGTATAATACTGGCGCCATCTTTGTGGCATTAGGGGTCGCGGCCCTGGATGATGCTACTACCTCTGTATTCCCACCACCCCCGCTATAAGCCTGCCATGCACAGACTTCAGATAACTAGGCGTCCTACAGTAAGGGATGTGCAATAGATCTGCAGAAATACTATCCCCAATGTCATCCCATGGGGTTCGTCCTCCTTTCCTACCCCTTATGGTGCTGGTTCCAACATTTTAAGTGGTAATTCTGCAAATCCATTCACATGTATGGATTGTTGACTGACAAATCTGAGCTGTCTGAATGGACCCAAAGGGCTGATCCGCACAGTAGACCTAGTACACAATCTGTATTATGGAAGAAAATCCTGTCCTGATCCAAAGTTACAGCACAGTAGACCCCTACGAGATTGGGATTTGTGGCTGTGACGTAATATTCTGCAGTAGGAGAAGATATAGGACTGATCCTTTCCACAATTTTATGTTTTAAATAACCCTTTCTGTTCCTTTGACACTGATAGAGTTGGCACTGGATGCACAGTGTGAACTGTATCCCACCTGCCTGCATGCATAAGCTCCATCTCATGCATACAAATACTGCGGCGCTTCCAGAGATGACAGCCAGCGATGAGGAGAAGGATTCCTGCACGAAGCAGAATTGGATTTTCCAATCTACCCGAATAAATTGTTTCTAGGCCAGACTAAATAGTGAATGTTAATCTCCCAATCTATGTAGTCGCGTCCTGTAATAAGCATGAAGATTAATAGAATGGAATCGATGTATCAATCTCTCTCGCTCCGTACACTGCGTTCAGATTTGATGGATTTGTTGCACAACGTGTGTAATAATCTACAGTACAATAGATGTAAACAGACACGCGTGGCGAACTAATAATGTGGATTTCATACTCTGCAAAATCCACATGGAATAAATTGCCATGGAGTCACTGTGGATCTGCGGCAGATGTGCAATGGCGGAAATCACTTTCCACATCCGGCCATACATTGTAGTAAGTTACTGTGAACAACCATTAGCGATAGGCAATGACTTCTATCTACCATTGTGTTGGAAATGTTAGTAAAAACATAGTTTGGCCAATTGTATCGACAGCGTCACCACTGATGTGTACAGTACGGCCGGCCTTAGTACTGCATAGACAACGTATAGACTTACCCTCCTTAGCCAGTCTCTTCTGCATGTTGTTCCTCGTGTGGTAGGTGATCCTTGGCGGCATCGGCCTCTCAGCAGAATTCTGTAGACCGCTTTGTCCATTTAATTTTGCTCCGTCTGTGATGTTGTTTGCACTGAAAAAAAGAGGAAAAAAACATGACATTACTTATACTGAGGCTACTACATAAGCTAGTAATAATAGGGATGGGATCCTCAATGGAAACCACTTGGATAGGTCATGAGTTGGGTCAGAAACCCCCGCCAATTAATATTGGGATTGAGGTACCTTGGACCCCCCCCCCCCAAATAAAATGATACTGGGGTCCACTTTCTAACAATCCCTAGGGGACAGACCGTAGCGCCATTCAAATTTGGAAATCTTCTGCTGGACCATTATTGTGTTAGATACACTGGTGGCTGCAGCCTGGTCACTGCTTACCCAGCACAGTGCTGAACATTGTATAGTGGAGGTGCTTGGTATTGCAGCTCAGCCCCTTTCACTTTCATGGGATTGGGTTGCAATAGGGCCATGTGATCGATGAGTGTGATATCACTCGCTTATTCTAAGGATAGGTCATTAATAATTCAGTATGGGATCTATGGGGGGTACAGTGTACGGGGAGCAGTAGTAACTCTGCTCAATTCTGCAGCGCCCCTTTATTACTTGAATAGGAGTGGTGCTGCATGTGCAGCCCATCCACCGGTGACAGCTAATCTGTGCGGGATCTGGGTGTCAGACCCTTCACATCACATACTGATGACCTCTCCTGTAAATAGGTCCTCTGTATGCAAAATCAATTTGGGGCTAGAAAACCCCTTTACCGCCCTTTAAACCCTGCAGTAGGAATGGACTACATGACAGCCATTAGTCACAAAGGCAGATGGTATTGAACACCTTCGCTCTTAGGATTTTCATGCTTTGCAGCGTTTCAGAAGAAAATGCTATAACTATTGTTACCCCTGTCATTTTAGGGTGTAGTGTATACCATCGCCCGTCCCTACAGCTGCAGTACAGGGTGTATTGGGTTTGCTCTACTTGCTGGGTATGTGATTTTTCCGCCTCACACAGCTGTCAATACCGCACGGTCGTGTACTCCTATACTCACACATGACATGACGGCATTAAGCAGTCGCTGACATTCACATTAATGGTGCATTAATATGGCTGCATGTTTTATGGCTGCACTCACTTAGCTAATCTTTTCTCAATTTTCCCCTCAAAGGTAATGTTTTAGAGATCAGTCAGCCGTCCGTGTTCATGAATACAAATTAATGTGTATTTTTAGAAAAATCATTTACTCAGAGACGGCAGAACTTCCCATCTGTGATCACCTGGAAATGAATCTGCTGACGTCGCAGCTTAGAGCGACACACACGACAGAGCGTTGCAGCACAATGGCGGCGGACATTAAAATATATAGATTTTATTATAGAGGATTATAGAATGGAAATAACAAGGCTGCTTTCTTCCAGGAACAGCACCGCACCTGTCCACAGGCTGAGCGGCAATACCAGACACAACCAGGTGTAGCGCTGTTCTTAGAGGAAAGGAGCCATCGTGTACAACATCTTCAGCCTGGTTATTCTCAAGGCGACTTCTAGTGGAAAAGCCCTTTCAATCTTCAGGACGACGGTTAATTGTGACCTGCTTTGGCCTTTCGATGCTTTCTAAGAATTCGCCTCTCTGGAGGATTATTCACCATGAAACAAGCGATTGGGGTTGTTACACTTTCGTTATTGTACTTCATGGCGATAGGATTGATCACTTGAAGTAGAATTCATTACTGAGGCTTTGTCGGGGTGATTACAATTCAATGCCATTCGTTACAGTGTGTCAGAATGAGAAGAAAGGTAAATAATGGTAATGAAAAGTATGCAATGCCTCAGAGACCATGACAAGATGCATTAGGGGGCTTATCACTAGGAATGGAGCCTGTCCGTATACATTAGGTAGCACTCCGCTGAATAGTAGTTTAGCTAGCCGCTGCCCCTAGAAGCCCCATACACTTGCACACTTGGCTTAGCCAAGCCGTGTGCACGCTGCCCGATCAGAATCGGGGGGCTTAAGTCTCTCACTCTTCTGATCAGTGGGGTTCTTAGTGATCATACCCCTCACTGATCCGCATACTATCCCCTATTCTATGGATGGGGAATAACTCTTTTTGTGGGAATACTTCTTTAACCCCTTCCCTCTGATGAGTATTTTCGTTTTTGACTCCTCGCCTCCAAGCCCCATAATTTTTTATTTTTCCTTTCTCAGAGCCATATAAGCTCCTAATGTTTATGGGGCAAATTGTTCTTCATGATGCCACCATTTATTATTCTGTACAATGTAATGGGAAGCTGGGAAAAAAAAATCTGAATTGGATGGAAATGGAGAAAAAGCACCTTTGTGCAATTTTCATACGGGCTTTCAGCCAAAATAACATGTCACCTGTATTTTAGGTTTTGGTATGATTCTGGGGATTTATATACCGTAGTTTCATTTACGTTTTAACCAATTAAAAGAAATCAATAATTCTGCAAAAAATATTTTTGTTAAAGTCGCCATATTCTGACCCCAGTCATATTTTTTTAGATTTCCATGAGGGATGCATAGGGCGTTTTTTTGGTGTTTTTTTTTTTTTTTTGCAGGTCCAGATGTACTTTGTAGTTCTACCATTTAACTTATTAAAATTTTTATCAGAGGCAAAACAGCAGAAATGGCAGTTCAGCAATAGAGATTTTTTTATTCTGCTACGGCATTCACTGTACAAGAAAAAAATATTATTATAAGTTTGTAAATCTGACATTTTCAGACAGTGAGCAGAGACACCTAACATGTATATAATGTATTCTAGGTGATTTAATTTTTTTTTTTTTTTACTACGTATATAAATTTTTACATTGCATTTATTAGACTCCTGAAGGGTCTTGAATAGTGTTGAGCGAATAGTATTCGAATCTTAGTTTCCAATACCTTGCTCCCATAGGAATGCATTGAAGCCGGCCAGCGGCGCAGGGCGGTGCTTAACCCCTTTGCGATCGGGCGCTCCCATGCATTCCTATGGGAGCGGAGGTATTCAAATCTAGGATTCCAATAGTATTCGCTCAATACTAATCTTGAACCCTATGAGGGTCTGATCACTAATGCATGCAAAATATATGGCATTTGTATGACAGCTTGCATAGAGCAGCCTGTGATATAAATCTAAGCCAGAAAAGCCTTGGAGCCTTCAATAGGCTCCTGACTGTCATGGCAATGGATCACTGGCCCTGTATCTCAGTCTGGACACTGACGATTCTACCCAAAATGGTGGTGACTATATGCCGCAGGAAAAATGGTGCCTCACTGGCGATTAGTATAATACAGCAGAGACCCAGTGGCTATGGCGGCCCGCTTAGCTTCTGACCCGCCATATTTAAATACCCGACTCCAATGTACTATTATGGCAGATGTCAGGAAGGAGTTAATACTCCTCACAGTGACCAGGTGGAGTGTTTTAGTGACTGGAGGGGGCCCCAGCAATTAAACCATTACCACCTACGGTAAATCTAATTTACTAATAAATGGCTACCAATATGGATGGAGGACTACTACTCCTGTATTGTGATCTCTACCCTTGGGATCAGTGATCACCTTCCTGACAAACCCCATCTTTGCCGTAGTTCCTCTTCCGATGCGCAGCTCTCTGGGAATAATGGATAACAGATATGTTCAAGGTTAAAAAGAAGTCAAGTTATAACATGCCGCTGCTGGCGGAGCTGTGCATATAAATGTATCCCTGTGGAGCGGGCTCTGTTTGAGGGGTTTATGTTTATCTCTAGTCAGCCTAAAGGCGTCAAAGGAAGAACACAAATTTCAAACGAAGCCGTCGCCTAAATTCCAATCAGACGCGTTATTAGAAGCACTTCACATTTATCTCGCTAATAAAAGACCTGGCGCGTTTCCAACCCAATTCACAGCAATTACAACAGAACAGGTCTTATAGAAAGAAGAAGAAAAAAAAACGGATACAGTGCGAAAACTTCATTTATTTAACAAGGGATTAACAAAACCTCATAATTAAGCAGTCACTCATAAATGGCAGCGGGAGATCCAGCGGCTGCTCGATCATATTTCACAAAGCAGCCTCCGAGCAGATAAGCTGGATATGACAAATGTCTGTTTATTGCTGTCCGTCATGTAGAGGATCAGCCAGAGCTGGGCACTACAGGTAAGATGTGGATGCCATTAGAGTCCGGCTGGTGCGGGCCATGGGCATGTGGATGGGTGGCAAACTATTTTTCAGTATCGGAACAGATCATTCTGGACTCAAGAAATCCATTTTTAGGTGTAACCTCAAGCTAAAATGCAAAAAATTAAAAAAATTAAGGCTATTGTGCCATTTATATGCGGCAGAGGGTCCTTTAGGCAAGGGTACAACTACTACACTCCACCCCTATAATTAAAGGGATCTTCCAACATTGGTTCCAGATTTCCCAGTGTAGAAGGCCATGCATTCAGCTCACAAGCGTGCAAGTGTTCTTATCATATTGTAAAGGACTGCATGTTACCAGCTCATTGCCCCATGTACACAGGATGGGCTGCTGACAACATTGGAAATGAATGGCCACATAAACAATCAGAAGTTATGAATGAATCTTCATGCAATCATTCATGCAGTAACAATTTCCAAGTCCTTAAAGGGATCCTATCAATGGATACCCTTTTCTTTCTAACACGTAGGAAAAGCCTTAAGAAAGGCGTCTTCTCCGCGCCACCGTTCGGTAGAAACCCAGGTTTTCTTTGGTATGCAAATGAGTTCTCTCGCAGCACTAAGGGCGCCCCTTTTCCCCCCAATGTTGCGAGAGAAATCTCCAGCAACGCCTCCATCTTCACCTGGAACAGCCTTTCTCTGCGTCTTCTTTCATCCTGGGTTTCAATCTTCTAGGCCTCAGGCAGAGCAGACTGCGCATGCCCGGGCCACAAGAAATTAGCTGCTTATACCAGCTTACAGTGTAAGTGGCCATTTTTCTTGTAGCAATGGGCATGTGCAGTCAGCTCTGCCCGAGGCCTAGAAGATTGAAACCCAGGACGGGAGAAGACACAGAGAGAGGCCGTTCCAGACGAAGATGGAGAGTTCTCTCGCAGCATTGGGGACGCCCCCAGTGCTGTTTGAGCACTTGGGCCCGCCCCCAGTGCTGCGAGAGAACTCATTTGCATACTAAAGAAAACCGAGATTTCAACCGAACGGCGGCGTGGAGAAGACATCTAAAGGTAGGAGAAGAATAGCCTTTCTTAAGGCTATTTCTACGTGTTATTCATAAAAAAGGGTATCCAATGATAAGATCCCTTTAAGGGGTTATCTGATTCCTAGATCACCTGTAACAAGACAGCATAGCTCTCAATAATATTTACATACTGCGAGCCACACTGTACAAAATGTAGCAGCAAGTGTAGGTAGTGCGGCGCTGTCATCGGGTTTGGCTTCTAGTCTTAAGTTCGTAAGAGATAAAATGTACCCAACAATCTGGCGACCGAATGAGCTATTTGTGTTTGCGATTTTGTCCCTTTATGTACTTATGCAGAGAAATCCTAAAATAACTGTTTGCTTAGTTGTGAGATATTGCGGTAATTCATTTCCAGTCTTCAGCAGAGCTCATTTGGTTATCAAGCACCCGGCAGCTCCAAGTCGTCAGAGGGTGCGAGTAATTGATTATGCATTGAGAGACATTAGACAAGCTCTGAAAATACTCTTCTAGGTTCGCTGCGTCTCGCCTCCTAATGACTGTAAGCAAAAACAGATGGAGATATTTCTTCACGCGCCACCTTCCCAAAAAGACGCTATAGATCCATATTTCATCTGTGTTGTGTGTCGGAGAACAATAGCGCAAGGTCCAACTTTGCGTCATTCAAACAGGTCTGTAAAATCTGAGATTTTCTCAATAATTATCACTTTTATGAGTCGCGGATAACGTTGGAAAAAAAATCACAGAAAAAAAAAAAAAACACCCGAACCTGAGAAGCGCAGAAACTTTCTGCACAGAAAATCAAGATATATTTTCATAGACTTTCCCTCAGGAACTCATTAAACTAACAACGCAAAAAAATACACGTTATTAATGCCATAAAACGGTTAAATGTTGTTCTACATTCTCATTGGAAATATCAAGGGTGTAATGCGCTTTATGGATTCCGGGTTATAAAGCAATGCATTATTTTTAAGCACAAACAATAGCGCGCTAGCAAAGGAGGAAGGACATTTTGTTTTGGTAGAAAACAAAGAGAAAAAACAAAAACTGTGAATGCAACAAAAATGACATCAGATCAAGAAGTAAAGACGGAAACTAACTAAACATCTCCTATTTACTGGTGCAACCCGAAATATTAGCAAATATGCATCGGCATAGGACTATTACTGTACAGGAACTGGACGTTACTACAGGGAGATCGGCAGGTCTCAGAGCGGTGCCACTGTTGGAGACATCTGACCAGGCAGGTTATAGACCTGGGATCAGGCTAAATGCAGAGTGTACATACAGTCCAAGGTCACGGCTGGAAGCGCTGGTGCTATGATCAGGAACAGACTGGATCAGCAAAGGGTACAAGATAAACCAAGCAGTACCAAACTGGTACAACTGTGCAGGACACTAGACAACTAGGAACCTTTGCTCTGGCTGGCCCTAACATTAGCAAGAAGGAAAAATTTTATGGGCACTGGCAGCAGAATCCAGAAGTGTCACGTGCATGGTACTGTGGAGGAAAGGTGTGTACAAAATGGCTGCTCTGCCTGCTGGAAGCTGTAGTACGCCCCAGGGGCGGGTGCAGATCTATTGCATTGCAAGGAATTAACAAGATCCAGTACATTAGCCAACATGACTTGGCCTGAAGAAGGCCAAGAGAGTCCCTTGACCTCTTCTGGGTTTGCATAGATCAGTATATGCCTATAAGGTGCCATATATTAAAGGCATCTGACCTTTGACAGATATTGCAAGATTCAGTTTTGGTCCGGGACCACTGACTTTTACTCTATGGCTTGGTGCAGTTCCAGGCAGCCGACAATAGGAAAACTTCCAAGGCTGGGCATTGTTAGTCCCGGTCATAAGGCCACATTAATATTTATGTTCATGGCCCAGTTTATTAGAGTTATTACTATTAATAGGCCCATTATTGTGTCTTTACAACTAGTGGGCATCACAAATGTCTCTGTACATAAAAGGAGGGATGACGGGCAAAGAAAATTATCCTGGCATAGTTACAGATTGATTAAAGAAGTCCCATCTTAATTAGTTTGCCGGCTATGTAGGTACAGACGGAGCTTCGATGTGGTGCGAAAAGGGAGAAAGATGATTCACTGCCTAATGAGTATTCAGCATCGCTCCGATGCCAATGGCAGTGACATCAAGTGTTTCTGGCCATAGGTTGTATAAACCGTCCTGACAGCTCAGTGTGTTATTGCAGTATCTGGTATATTAAAATTAATCATGGAGATCATTATCACATCAGTGTAACTTTCTTCTTATTCAATTTTGCAATAGCCTCTTCTATGATGGCTCTCACAGTCAGGGTAATGGAGAAAGATTATTGCACTCTCTTCCAAGTTATTGAATTTTGTTTCACTCAAGGGCACAGACGCCAGAAGGGGACTATCAATCGCCCACCTTTCTTCCTCAAGGGATGCCCTCTCCAAGCTTGTAATGAGCTGTCAGTGGTGGTGACAGATCTCTCAGCCTTGGGTCACGATTGCTCTCCTACCTCACTCTCCGCTATGTGAAATAGATCAAACACGTATTACTCTTACAGACCGGGGTGTAGACATTTACAATGAAATTGCAGGCCATATTTGTTTTAGTGAAGGATGATCTAACAGATCATCAATGTGGCCTGCATGGACCTAGAAGATAAGAGAGAGCTCAACACTAAGAGGCAGGGAATGTGGAAAGTTCTATAAAGAACCAGCTATCAAGAGACCTCTGAGGAGAAATACCATGCCCCGAGAACATGTGCGCCATGAGATCTATGCGGAGGCAGGGAAAGTGACTCCACGTCCTACAGTTTGAGTTATGAGCAACAGATATCGCTGAAAATCTTCTTTCTGAAACAAAAGCTTGCAGATATTTTATTCCTGGTGCTAGGAGTTTGTTAATCTGTATCCTTCTGGGAAAACCTAAAATACAATGTCCTACAATGGACTGTTCCTTGCCCGAGTTCCGGTGGGTAACCGCAGCTTGTTACTGATGGTTTTGCAGTTGGGTACTGCCTCTACTCCTGCTTTGACACCTGTTCTTGGCCATATCCCTCATGTTCACGCCATCGTTCTCAATTTCATAAATTCCAGAGTTGTATTCACAGGGGAATTATTATGCCATTCTATGCCAGATGTTTAAGATTCATTCCTTGTCTGTCTTTAGTTCATGTACATTGCTATTCCGTTTGGTCCTGATCTCCACCTTGTTCTTGACCTTGCTCCTGCCTTGTCTTTTGGTTTGCCTGCTTTGTGCCTACTGTTCGACTCCATGCTCTCCCTTTGGCCTGTCACATTCTGGTGACAATGCCCTGGTCTATCAATGCTACCTCTACCAACCTGTGACTGCAACCTAGAAGTCCTTCAGCTAAGTCCATATTTCCTTGTGGAGAAGATCAAGGGACTACTTGGGGCCATTCCACATGGGCATGTTTTAAGCCATGAAAAACAGTCCATATAGTGGTCAGATTTAGTGGCCTGAACGGAACTGACAAGATGGTAAATCTGACTAATCCAAAGGCTCTTCTTCCAAGCCCAAACACAGCTTTGTGAAATGATCCTTTAGACTCTACCTCTTAGTTTAGTCAGCCTGAGATGGACTGTGGCTCTAAAACTGCATTATATCACAGGACTGCCACCATTATTTTATATCCAATGTGTTACTGCAATTTTAGATAAAACATAAATATTGCCTAATATTGACTGTGGGTATCTGCTATTCCTGAATTTAATCCGGATCCTGACCTCAGCCTTGTTCCTGACAATGGTCCTGGCTTGTCCTACAGATTCTCTGCCTAGTGCCTGTTGCCGTACTCCTGGGTTTGACCCTTGGCACCATTTCTAAATACTCTCATATCTTGGCCTGTGTCTTCTCCCATTGACGACATCCGAATGAGATCTTTCACAATCACATTCTCTAGTGGTTCTGGGGGAACGGAAATCTGTTCTGATCCAATACTGACTGCCGTAACCCAGCTTATACCATTGTGTCAATGCGGTATTGTCGCACGAATACATTGTATGAGCTGTATGGCATGTCATCACTGGTTATTCCATAGAGGCCTATTTTCTAGCTTATATTGTACAGCATGGTACAATACTGTCTCTATAAAGTGCCTTTACAATATTGTAAACCTTCCTACAATGTCCAGCGCATTCACCATGGTCATTACAATCAATTCTTCCCCATTTATTTGAAGCGAACAGAGGCAAGAAAAGGTCCGATCAGCCATTAGATGTCCAGTGACTCTGTAAAACTTATTTCTTTGACTCAAGTCCCGTGACACCTCTGTATTTAATTCTCTTCAGCTCCAGTTAATTCACTTATTTATCCAGTCTTCCGTCAAACGGTGATAAGGGGAAATAATAAAATCCATCATTCATACAGTAGCACAATGTGCCGAATCTCTCCTAGGTTGTTAGGTTCTTATCAGGATGGCCCAGGAGTCAGAGACAGTGCGAGCTGAGTGATTATATCCGGCTTCAGGGGTTAGGTCTTTTTACATCAAGTAAGTCAGCTGTATATCTCTATTACCTCCTCCTACACGCTTCAAACAAAACAACTTGGAAGGAAGACGGAAAAAAAAAATCTCTTCAAAAGGGGCTGTAATCGCTTATTTAAAGCCTCCCGGTAGAGGAACTAGGTCAGAAGCAAAATAAAACCTAAAAGGCCTGACAAAAGTTTAAAGTAGCGTCTGCAATGAAGATTTTTGTAGCGGCAGATACAGACACGGCACAGAACGAAACCCTGGAACTGGACTCCCAAAGGGGTGTGAAAACTCCTGATATTGTGAGGCTTTTCCCATTGCAGCGTGACACTTTATTAATACAATCTGCAATGATGACATGCATAGAAGTATCACAAATATAAAGGCAGGAAAATATCAATATCAAGACTATCTTCAGTGAGGACCTGCACTTACACCACCATACATGTCCATAGAATGAAAACCCCTTTAAAGGGATCCGATCATTGGGTACCCTTTTTTTCTCGATAACTCATAGGAATGGCCTTAAGACAGACTATTTGCATATCGAAGGAAATCGGGATTTCTACCGAACGGCGGCGCAGAGAAGACATCTAAAGGTAGGAGAAGAATAACCTTTCTTAAGGCTATTCCTAAGTGTTAGTGAGAAATAAAAAGGTATCCAATGATAGAATCCCTTTAAGGATGTGACTGCCGGGATATGTTTTTTAATGTAATTTCTAGGTTTATTTTTCCTTTTCTTTGCCCTATGTGCCTATAGATAAATACATCAGATGGAAAAGTGCTGCTATGGTGACCATGTATTTCCAATGTATGTAATGGATGTGGAGACCCCGTCACACAGGACACCTTGTCTATCATCACCACCACCACCTGGGGCGCCCTTATAAAATGTTTTCCTGATTTATAATTCTCCAAAATGCCATAGGCTTTAATGAAAATGTCATTTTAGGATATATATATATATATATATACAGCTTGGTATTCTCTGCTCCACCTTGGCTGTGAGAGTCTGATAAACCTGCCTAGAGGAGAGCGATGCAGAGTTTCCGAGTTACCTCGCGCACTTCTCAGCTTATTTTTGTATATCACCCTTCACCACATTTCACTGCCTTATCGTTTGTGTGGATTAACCTGCTGGGTCAATGGTGAGAGAAATATCAGCTTGTCATGCTGAAAATTTTTGAGTCGACTGCACCGATCACTGAACTGCAACACAATCTGCTGACCTTCTACTCAAGCGCTGCGCTAGTCAAGTGAATAAAGGCGCCTGCAGCCAAAAGTTTGGGATTAACTAGTCCGGCGTCAGCTGTATTTCCTTGTATTAACACATAAAAACTCAAATGCACTGGAAAAATAGTAACACAGGGACTCCAAGGCATTCCACTCTTTCTTAAAGGGGTTGTCTAGGTGAGAAAACGCTTTTCATCCCCCAAAAATACTCTATTCTGAGTTAGAGGGGGTAGAGGTCCTTCATTCTGACTCTATCATTATCTGGTGCCAAGAGTGGCTACAAAGAGTTCCCTGTTTTGGGGAGACTCACATAATGGGCTTTCTGTGAAGCCCAGTGAGGTCAGTGTGCACAGTGTAATGCTTCTTCATTCCTACAGGGGAATGTAACACTTGCTGCCAGGTTTATTAGCAGATTGCAATGCTTAGATATGTTCTGATTTTCTTTTCCAGCTTCCCAGCACATTGCACAGGATACAGAATGGCGCCATTACAAACTTCAATCTATCCCACAAACAATAAGCTGTCACGTGACACTGAACTGAAAAAATATAAAAATAACGGCTCTAGGAAAGGAAAAAAACGGATACGCTCAAATGAAAATTTTCTTGGTCTTTAAGGGGTTAAACAATGTATCTGTGTTTATTGCAACTTTATATCAGGATTAATTCAACCTTGAAGCCATTGGCGTATCAGATCATGGCTATGGTAATTACTAACCATCCTAGACAGAGATGTAAGTCGTGCGCTGCCTCCAGCTGCCTGCCAGGATGTGACGGCTGTGTGTTTATGGGCGCAGAGTATGTGGGCAGCGGCAGAAGGATCTGTCAGTGTCAGAGAAGACAAGAAAAATGGGCCAGTAATGAAAGTGTAAGGACAGAACACGACATGGGAAAGTTTCTAGCTCAGGGAATGAAGGATGCAATTTAGAGGAGGGGAGCAGCCCCCTGAATGTGTCTGCTGCCGAGTAATTGTGATCTATGCGTCGTCTTGCTTTCCTCCCCTCTGCTTATTCACTGTAGCTCTCTAGTGTTTGACCCTGAAATACTGGATATACAAAGATGATGGATAGGAACGAGCAATAACTCTGTTTGCATTCATGGAATGTTTTTCATATGTATCCAAAAATGATGGTTATGATTGCAAAATGTAATGGCTGTGACTGCACCAAACCTGCACAGAGCTGAAGTCTCATGCCAGAGAGAGTATACAGCTTAAAGAGGCGGTCGTATCTCATAACATGTCCTATTGGCAACCTGAGAAAGAGGTGCCCTCATCAATGGGGGGGGGGGGGCTGGCCTTTTATCATGTTGCACTCATGTTTGATCATGGCTAGAATCAGGATTTTCTCCAAACCCAACCATTATGGGCCCCATGCATACGACTGAGTCTTCCATCTAAGCGGGGCTTCAATGCCCTGTTCCATTCTGCTGTAGCCCAGGTCCTATCCTCCTCCATGATATCAGAACAGGACAGAACCCCCCACAGAAATCAAAGACACTCACATGACTCTGAGAACGGTCCAATTGCCTTCCTTTAAAAAAAAAAAAAAAAAAAAAATCGGCACCAACTTGACCTGTACACCTGGTCAAGGCCTTCGGGTATCACTAGACAAGCACTTGCACCAAGGCAGAACAGACTGTATAGAGCCAGAAAAACATGGCCCCTGAGTGAACACTTACTGCAAGTTATTATGATATCCCAACTCAGTATTTATTCCCTCTCCTGGGAATAAGTGTTTAATGAACATGAAGATGGGGGAGGGGGTCTCCAAGTGCCCTGTGCGAGAGCAGCAATGGGGTGCATGTATGACCACTGCACCATTTGAAGCACAAGTGCCAGAGACCCCCAACCATCACACCCCTATCCCCTACCCTGTGTATACGGCATACCTGTTAATAGAGGGTTAACCCCTTTAAGGCACTGACAAACATTTACTATATCACGACACTCTTGTATTATATCACTTATATCGGTGATCGAATACAAGATCCATCTACAGCTTTTCAACATCTCTCCAAATCTTTGGGTTTGCAAATGTCTGCTGCTTGTCCTATACAAATGGAGGAGCCTATAGGGCTGCAGTAGTTTGGGTACAGTAATAATAGTCAGCACTCTTACCTAGGTGTCTTATAGCCAAATTATCACCAGGGTGAGGGTCTGACAACAGTCCTATGGATTTCATCTATTAGAGGTGTCACCAGTGGGATTACAAGACCCTAGACTTATTACTATTGCTGCGGCCATACTTCTTACATCAACACCAAGGAATTATATTTCTATGACTGATGGGGAATTTATTACGGGGCGTCAATGGACGACATAATATGTAACACACTGTGTGTGTATGTACCTTTTATTGTTTTTGTTATGAATTTCGATGAGAACATGTTCTGCTCGACTTACATAGATATGCCAACTAACTATGCCACAGATAGACCAACTAAGCTCTGCTACATCTGGACATTGGACAACACGATCTGCTGGATTTGCAATACAAAAGGACTGAAAGAGGGACAATGTGCAACGCACCATGGCAAATGTATGTATTGTAAGACCTCACTCCCATCTCATCAATGTCTCTTTGTGCTCCCACACATTACAACTCCCCTATAGTGACCCTGACATTGTATGCTACCACGTTATTTCCCCCACCATTTGCCACTACAGAATATATATATATATCTCTAGTCCCCTCCTGATGCCCATATTGTAATTGATCTAGCGTTAAAGCGCAACTAAACTTTGGGATAAATTTAGATTTTCTGGAAGCATTTGTAACATTAATAATACATTTTGTAATACACTTTACTAGCACATTTTGTCTCCTTTGTGTGAAATCCTGTATTTTTTCACTCTTTTCTTGGCTTCTCTATTGAGAACTGTTCCTGCTTCTCATGTTCTCATTGTGTAAGGAGTACGGGCTGTGAGGTGGGTCACTTCATGGAGAGAACTCGAGCATTATAAAACATAGAAACTTGCTTTTCGTGACTTATGAAAGAGGAGATTCTCATCATCATGATATTTATATTCAGAGATTATATATATATATATATATATATATATATATATATATATATATATATATATATACAGTCCTATGAAAAAGTTTGGGCACCCCTATTAATCTTAATCATTTTTTGTTCTAAATATTTTGGTGTTTGCAACAGCCATTTCAGTTTGATATATCTAATAACTGATGGACACAGTAATATTTCAGGATTGAAATGAGGTTTATTGTACTAACAGAAAATGTGCAATATGCATTAAACCAAAATTTGACCGGTGCAAAAGTATGGGCACCCTTATCATTTTATTGATTTGAATTCCCCTAACTACTTTTTACTGACTTACTGAAGCACAAAATTGGTTTTGTAACCTCAGTGAGCTTTGAACTTCATAGCCAGATGTATCCAATCATAAGAAAAGGTATTTAAGGTGGCCAATTGCAAGTTGATCTCCTATTTGAATCTCCTCTGAAGAGTGGCATCATGGGCTACTCAAAACAACTCTCAAATGATCTGAAAACAAAGATTGTTCAACATAGTTGTTCAGGGGAAGGATACAAAAAGTTGTCTCAGAGATTTAACCTGTCAGTTTCCACTGTGAGGAACATAGTAAGGAAATGGAAGACCACAGGGACAGTTCTTGTTAAGCCCAGAAGTGGCAGGCCAAGAAAAATATCAGAAAGGCAGAGAAGAAGAATGGTGAGAACAGTCAAGGACAATCCACAGACACCTCCAAAGAGCTGCAGCATCATCTTGCTGCAGATGGTGTCACTGTGCATCGGTCAACTATACAGCGCACTTTGCACAAATAGAAGCTGTATGGGAGAGTGATGAGAAAGAAGCCGTTTCTGCACGTACGCCACAAATAGAGTTGCCTGAGGTATGAAAAAGCACATTTGGACAAGGCAGCTTCATTTTGGAAACAAAAATTGAGTTGTTTGGTTATAAAAAAAAGGCGTTATGCATGGCGTCCAAAAAGAAACAGCATTCCAAGAAAAACACTTGCTACCCACTGTAAAATTTGGTGGAGGTTCCATCATGCTTTGGGGCTGTGTGGCCAATGCCGGCATCGGGAATCTTGTTAAAGTTGAGAGTCTCATGGATTCCACTCAGTATCAGCAGATTCTTGAGAATAATGTTCAAGAATCAGTGACGAAGTTGAAGTTACGCCGGGGATGGATATTTCAGCAAGACAATGATCCAAAACACCGCTCCAAATCCTCAGGCATTCATGCAGAGGAACAATTACAATGTTCTGGAATGGCCATCCCAGTCCCCAGACCTGAATATCATTGAACATCTGTGGGATGATTTGAAGCGGGCTGTCCATGCTCGGCGACCATCTAACTTAACTGAACTTGAATTGTTTGTCCAAAATACCTTTATCCAGGATCCAGGAACTGATTAAAAGCTACAGGAAGCGACTAGAGGCTGTTATCTTTGCAAAAGGAGGATCTACTAAATATTAATGTCACTTTTCTGTTGAGGTGCCCATACTTTTGCACCGGTCAAATTTTGGTTTAATGCATATTGCACATTTTCTGTTAGTACAATAAACCTCATTTCAATCCTGAAATATTACTGTGTCCATCAGTTATTAGATATATCAAACTGAAATGGCTGTTGCAAACACCAAAATATTTAGAACTAAAAATGATTAAGATTAATAGGGGTGCCCAAACTTTTTCATAGGACTGTATATATATATATATATATATATATATATATATATATATATATATATATGTGAGCTCTTCTTTCATATGACACCAAAAGCAAGGTTCTAGGCTTTCTAATGCTTGAGATAGTGCCATTTAAAGTGACGCTGCCTTTCCCTAAGCGTGTCCAGGTCTCCCTAGGTGCAGACATACTACTGTAGTTATCACCAGCTTCCAAAAAGCAAAAATTCTATGTAAACGTTCTGCCATACAGTAAAAGCATTCTGTCCATCTCGTGTATTTCATAGATACAATAATCTCTTATTGGAGAGGGTAGATGACATGGCTAGTTCCCTGGTGTTGGCCCGTGGCCATTAAACCAGGATTAGTAAGCAGCCGCAGTGTGGGGGCATCTTCTGAGCTTCTCATTAGCGCTCTCCGCCAGAAATTTACCAGGGCCGGGAGGATAATTGGCATAATTTTCATGTCGGTTTAGAGCCGTTCTTCTCAAGAAATTTTAAGTATCTTCTTGGAAATCAGAGTTTTATCTAGTCAGGTGGGCTCTGCAGGACCTCCCCTTCAACTGGTTTTAAGGACATCGAGTGCATAATTGCAGAACATTTCAAGATAAGACGCAGTAGGTCGTCGTCTTCCAAAAACAGTTAGGCAAAAAAAATTAGTTTTAGATTCTAGTCAAATCAGGGAATTTTTTTTTTT
Source organism: Leptodactylus fuscus (assembly GCF_031893055.1). Lineage (NCBI taxonomy): Eukaryota > Metazoa > Chordata > Amphibia > Anura > Leptodactylidae > Leptodactylus > Leptodactylus fuscus. The sequence continues at coordinate 9,924,693 of NC_134274.1, read as the reverse complement.
TTTTTTTCTTCTGAAATGGCTCATAGTATACAGGTGTAGTCATAGTAGAAACATGAGATTTCCGTAAGCTACGTAGGCCTCGTGATTGCCAACATGCCCCTTGAGAGCTAGGAAGGCAATCTTCTCCTCTTAGTTACGTTTCACTGGAAGGATAAGTTGGCGATAAAAAAAATATGGTAATTCCTGTAATAATAAAGAACTAGACAAGTGGAGACAGTAGTCAGCCATGAGGTTATCACCTGGGGTAGCCTGTTCTGGAGGTATGGATGTCCTTATACAATAAGGCCATGACCACATAGTTTTCCAGTGCATTTAGTGCAGGATAACTTGTATTTTTGCAATGGGTCTTGCTTTCAAATTTCCCATTATTTAGAGTCTAGAGCTCTTATCCAAAGCTATTTGTCTCCATGGTAACAGACTACAACACATTTGTAGTCTGATCCTGCTGTCATACTCTCTTCTATCCACCCCATTACTTCTCATTTATGTTATAGGATCAAGAAGTAGAAAACACCGCAAGTCCGGTTTGGGTATCAGTTTTTCACGTGGAGATACATAGGCCTGCATCTGGCCTGTAGACACAAAACACTGAACATTAAGACCTATTGCAAAGTTGGTTTGCATTTCACTTCATATTGTCGACCTATGAGACACTGCTCTCTATTATACTGTACAACACCTACTTTGATCTACCCTAAGAAAATTCCCTACGCATTTCTTAATTCCAAAGCCCAAGGAAAGGAAGAAGTAGTAGCGATTCCCTGCAGCTTACAAGTTATGAGGCCAAAGAGGCGATCGCTTCCTAATAAAATAGCCTTTATAGAACAGCTGCTTAGAATAAAGGTTTCAATAATTAAAACCTAACCCGGCCTCCCTGGTGGAAGCATTAATTATACGTACACAGCCTGGCTGAGGATGGAGGAGGAAAACAGTCACGTCCTGGGAAACCTCACATCGCTCTGTACAATGGTGCAATGGATTTGTCATTCCTGATACAAGTAATTCCTCTGAGGGAAAGTGTGATCAAGGCCGAATCTGGGAGGTCAAGGCAAAGGTCAGAGTCCCGGGATCTCGCCAGTGATCACCATAAACTGTGCGGGCTGGTTTTATAGAAAATGAAATAAAATAATACTATCCTACAATGCCTTAATAACAGCCCCACATATATGTACTAGCAGGAGGACCCGGCTTCGCATGGGTATATTTCATTTTTTGTTTGTGTACTGGCCCCATAAGAATTGCCCAGTTTTGCACTGGTGTATTTTGTATGTCGTTTGTGTGTGTGTCCATAAGCATCATGTGATCATGTTTATCTCAGTTTGGATATCGGTGAAAAATCTGTGATCGGTTGGTATGGATACCTGGAGTAAAGCTGTGTGTATGTGACCTTGTGTAACAGTGTCATCCACTGTGCCCTACCCCTTTAAAGCTGACATACAGCAGTAAAGAAAAATGGCTGGGTTGCTATGGATACCTGGAGTAAAGCTCTGATATTGGGTACTCTGTTCAGAGGCTCATATCTAATCCTCCAGCATGTGGTACTGTGTGCAGACGCGTGTATCTAATCCTCCGGCATGTGGTACTGTGTGCAGACTCGTTTATTTAATCCTCCGGCATGTGGTACTGTGTGCAGACACATGTATTTAATTCTCCGGCATGTGGTACTGTGTGCAGACGCATGTATCTAATCCTCCGGCATGTGGTACTGTGTGCAGACGCGTGTATCTAATCCTCCAGTGTGTGGAACTGTGTGAAGACACCAACGTGCTGCAGTGCCACTAGAGGGCACAACAACAAAATTGGCTATTATATTAAAATATATACTGTATTCTAGCAGTGTGATGTCATCAGATACATTGGCACATTAATACAAACTGTAGTTCCCCTCATCTCCACATGGGGGAAGATAAAACAACAACCTGATTGAGCGCACTACAAGAAGAACAACTGAGCACTGCACTGAGCCTGCTGGAGAGATTGCTATTAGTACTGTCTATCAAATCCCTTCTGTGTGAATGTATCCCTTAGAGACAGACGTGGTGCGGAGGAACATCTGGGGACATGGAGATATTTGTGCAGATGCAGCGCTCTGTGACTCCAGGGATAACCTGGGAAATGCTTCATTATAAACACATCTGTCTGCAGGATCTCAGATTATAGCACTATAAACCTGAATATTATTACCACCGTATACATAAAAAATCTCACCGCAACTTATACAACTTTCTGCTACTGATACTTTGTGAAATGGCCGATAACTGTGAACAATAGATTGTATTCACTTGTCAGTTTTCTTTTTAATATGTAACATAGTCCAGAGATGTCAGATCTATACTGTATGTACAACATAGGGGAAATATGGCTGACCATACCGTATTGTTTGAGATTAGCATTTGCCAGTAGATCATGTTATTTGAGCACTGTACGGTGGGATTATTTAAGCCAGGGGTCCCCAACCGCCGGTCTGCGGACCAGTACCGGGCCGTGGGGCATGTTGCAGTGGTCTGCGTACCGGCGGCGAGGAGTCAGCAGCTTGGTTGTTGCTCATCGGGATAAGGTGAGCAAAGTGCAGGGTTGACCCGGGACCCGCTGTATGTCCGGGATTCTAGTACTATGCAGGACATGCAGCGGGTCTTGGCTCCACCCCGCACTCGCCTACCAAACTTTGGGCAACTTCTTCTGTTTTACACTTACTTCCTGCCTCCATACTATCCCCTTGACATCATACCACTGTCACAGTTCTCTATGCATCTCTGCCATGTGGAATGCATGTGATACTTCCGGTCATCAGCAATACCGATACCGGAGGTGCTTTTCTACACCCCCATGCTTAACCGCGCCCCCCAACCTCACCCCTTCCCGCCCCCACCGAGCCATAGAAAAATGGTCTTGCTGAAACTGGTCCCTGGTGGAACTACCAGATAGGACTACACCCAGCTGGGCAGATAGGTTATCCAGCCCTCCAACACTAGGTCAGACCACATGAGAGATATCATGGCCCCCACATTGCTTGTCACTCAGCTTTCCCAGGCACAGAATTTAACAACTCGATGGACTGAACTCAGTCTCCAATAAATGCATTTATTAGAAAGTAACAAAGCCTCAGACCCGGTAGAGTACATAGAAGAATATGAAGCTGAGATATGCCACCACCAGGACGGTAGGTTTTTTTTTTCTTGGCTGCAGCTCAGATTATAGAATCAATAGAAGGAGAAAAAGTGATCCCGCGTCTCTCCCCGCATCGTCAATTTACACCGTTATAAAGAAAAATCAATACAAAGTCTTTTACCTTTAGTATCTAACCCCAATAAAACCGTGGAATATATTTCCGCCGTCGCCCCCTGCCCCCGCTGTCACGTTAGAAGGCGCACTGCAGTTATTCCGCAAATAAACGCCAGCCATTGTAAGAATTGTATCACCTGCAAAACATAAACCAGGTCTGAGCTACCACAAAGCGCAGACGTGCTGCTAAATTACTTGTGACGGCAACATTATAGCGATACTGTATGTACAGAGAAGGGTGTCCTTACAGACGCAGCCAACAGATGGCAATGTAGAGCTCTAAAGATTGTTCCACTGACAACACATTCAGGGCATGGGGTTGGCAGGTACCTATAAATGTGCCGCCATCAGGGCATGCTGGGAGTTGTAGTTTGGGGATCACTATTTATGGGATGTCTTGTAGATATACAGTATGGGCTGTCGTTAACCAATTATTTCTCATTATTGGAGAGGTACATTATTTGGGATGAGCGCTTTTCATCTAAGGTAATGGAGTCTTGGATTGTACATTAATACTAGTACATGGAGCATTTACTCAGTGAGGCACAAAGCAGAGGACATTGTGATTATGTAGTGTGAGCAGCGAGCGACCTAATCTCATCTCCATCTGCAGGACTGTATTATAGGAGATATTATTATCAGCATTACACGCCGACCAGACGTCCATCACAATCCCCCGTCATTATGTATGCTGCTCAGATATCAGGACGGACTCCAGCAATTCCCAACTACAGGAAGATTCACGCAAAAGAATATTCTGTAATAATAGGACAAAGCAATGTCAATGAAGGAATGTGCAATGCGGTCCTCAGTATATGGAGCTGCCAACAAGCCGGGATGTCCCCATAATGGATGCCATGACGACCTTTTAACCTCAGTTTGCAACTTCCAGTTGCATACCCCTGTACCTCTTCACTCCAGTCACTTGACTTCTCGTGAGGATGGCGGAGTACAGTGCCAAGAAGTGAGTCCTTAAGTAATGTCAGATGTTATTCAGAAGATGGTATGGAAGTAGGAAACCACCAGATCATGGATCCCTTCTCGTGCAGGACACAATCAATGACGTGCAACATTGTCTGGAGAAGTCACCTATGAAACCTCTGAGACGCCGAACACTGGAGACTGGGAGAACTTATTCAGCATGTCAAACACAAAATTGCTGACGTATCGTATCACCGCCATTCAGGAGCACCAAACTGCTCGCTTCATCCTAGCGAGAGTTATTACAGAATATTCGGGGCCTCTTTCAGGTGAATCTCCCTGTATTAGGATCTCTTTAAAGGGGCTAGTGGATAAATGTCTGATGACTGGAACCTTCACAAATCACAGGAATGAGTGTCCTGACACATGGAGCTGTATTAAGTCCACCACCGAAGGGGACAAGTATAGAAATCCATCAGTCCATAGAAGTGAATGGAGAGGTGGTCATACATATGCACTACTGCTTTATTCACGTATTATCCATGGGGGTTCCAGTGGTTGGAAGTCCAGCAATTATACACTTATCACCTATTGTGTCCTGTGGATAGGTAATAATGAATATTTCTTATAAGAAAACCTCTTTAGGTCAGCACCCATATTGGGAAAATGCTGCATTTTACATTACATGCAAAGTGGACAGGATTTTGGCTAATCCCATCCATACACTGCAGAAAAAAATCTGCTATACTGTATATATATATATATATATATATATATATATATATATATATATATATATATATATATATTATGGTAAATTCAACTCCTCCGACAACCCCTTTAAGTTTGGCTGTTCTATGTAAAACACAAACCGAGTTAGAGCACTATGAGTTGTGCCAAGTAACAAACCTGTCTCTTCTACATGAACAGACTTCACCCCCGACACATCTGTAGAGTAAGACCAGAGAGAAAAACACAGAATCTTCAGCAAAGGAAATTGATCATTTGTCACATAACAGTTTCCTAAAGTATTCTCTGAGTATCTCTGATACTTGAGCAGTGTAGCCCTTACAGTTAAGTAAAAGGTAGGGTTGAGCGATCGGGAAAGATCGGATCCCGATCAGCGATTGAGCAAATTTCACGATCGGGATTGGCTGGAAAATGATCGGAAATAGGATTTTAAAATCGATCCTGAAATCTCAAGATCGGCTCAACCCTAGTAAAAGGCGTTGAGCTGCAATACCGCATACAACCTGTGCACTGATGGGGCGCAGTTTTTGGAAGCCAGCAGCTATGTTTTTTTTCTATCATGAACAATCTCTGTGTGGGACAAACCCAAAATCTGCTTCATCTTTAAAAAAAGGGATTTTGCACAGTTGTCTGACGGCTACATCAGTATTTATAAATAATGGCACAGGTACGTGATACATTTGTCACAGCTCTCTTAGATTTTAGAGAACGCGCTCCTCCAGGTTTCCCTTGCTCTCCTTATATATATTTGCTCCTGCTCTTCCAGGATTATCTGCTGCTTGCACAAGACACATCTGAGATGACACCACATGAGATTTGCCATGTACTACTCTTAAATAATCTCTTCCTGGCATCCATCACATAGGCGCCCGCCCCAGGTTACATTCTGGTATTGACAAAGACATCAGTCACTGAAATTTAAATATCCCGATCCTGGCAGTGTTTTATTCCAGGCCTAGGAGGTAAAGCACCTGCCCGTAGGCGACTCCTAACCAACATGACAAATGGCCACCTCCTATCTGAATATATTATCTATACCAATACACAGTATGCAGTCCCACAATGTCAGGGTCTGCACCAATGTCAAAGAGGGATTCCCCCCTGGGCCAGTCATCCACAGATGAGGGCTACAACCATTATAGGGAATATTCAGTAATAGAGACGAGCGAGTACTGTTCGGATCAGTCGATCCGAACAGCACGCTCGCATAGAAATGAATGGACGTAGCCGGCACGTGGGGGGTTAAGCGGCCGGCTGGCGTCAAAGCGGAAGTACCAGGTGCATCCATTCATTTCTATGGTGCGTGCTGTTCGGATCGGCTCACTCATCTCTATTCAATAATGAACCTGACCGGACTCCTCTGTAGTGGATACACATACTGCAGAGTCTAAGCTCGGTGTATTCTGCCCATAACTTAATGAACAAGCCTAGTCTGGGATCTAAACTGATTTTTTTTTGTGGTCCATTTCGGGCTCAAAATTAATTTTAGGGTCAGAATAAATTTTGCGGGTAGTAGATCTCTAACAGCAGGTGTATAGTCAAGTCATGCTGGGAGTAATATAATAGGATGCTTTTCAATACTATATATTATACTAGCCTCTGCCTGCGACTTCATCTGCGTGTTGTTGGCATCGATGATCTGCCTTTATTCAGCATATTGCTGCCGTCGATGGTTTGCCTGCTACTGCATTTCAGCAGCTCTTAAGCTGTCCTGCTACTGAACTTGTTCCTCACACCGTGCCCGTGATTGTTCCAGCATCTCAGCAGCTCGCTAGGTAGCCATTTAATGAGCGTGGTGTTGGCGTTGATGATCCGCATGCTCTGGCGTTTTGGCAGCTCTTAAGCTGTCCTGCTGCTGAACTTGTTCCTCGCACCGTGCCTGTGGTTGTACCGGGCATCTCAGCAGCTCGCTGGGACACCATATAATGAGTGTGCTGTTGGTGTTAATGATCCCCCTGAGCTCCGCTTGAGGAGAAAGCAGATCGAGCAAATTTCACAATTGGGATTGGCTGGAAAATGATCGGAAATCGGATTATAAAATCGATCCTGAAATCTCAAGATCATAGCTCTCGTCGTTTGTGACAAATTAGATTTTCTTTTTCCATGCATGTTTAAAATTGACAAACTGCCAATTCGGATTAAAGGTGTTTTCCAATTCAGTGTGTCAGCACTGCCTGGAGAAGATCAGATAATATGCAAATGCATGTACACAATGGACTGAGGGTTAGCTGAGTGTTTACATAGAGCGTTAACAGACCTGGCATTATCAGAACCTGAGATAAGCTGCTGCAACAGCAGTGTTATATAGTATGTGAAAATAAATTCATAACAGTCGTGAAGCCATGTCATTTACCGGGATAAAAAATGTCCTGTGTGTTAATCCAGGTTACAAACTATCTATGCGCCAAATTTCATTGAAAACTGTTCAGCTGTTCTTGCGTTATTGAGGAACAAACACACAAACAACATTGTATATATATATATATATACATACACACATATATATATATATATTTACATATACACGCACACACACGTCTAGATAACTAAGGAAAGCCCCACTGCGAGATAAAGATGTGCCCTTACTTACCTTTCATCCTGGCTTGATGTGTCAGGAGATGAGCTTTCCAAAACAACATGACTTTGTGATACTCTTCCACAAGAAGTTTCATATATATATATATATATATATATATATATATATATATATATATATATATATATATATATGCCTCCATATCGCCACCCAGTGGTTGTGATGTGGATTCCCTATCAACCGCTTTGCATTGTATTTGTTTCAAGAGAAATCAGGAGACATTAACTAAACTGAAGCCAAGTTAAGGGCGGACAGCTCTGCATGCACCCGCTTATATCACCAGGGTCATGGGAGCCCATTGTAAAGATCGGCTATGTTCACACTAGCATCACAGCTACGGTATGGAGCTAGAACATAATCCTTCTGCTTCTCTGTGAATCCCACTGACTCTTTCGGCAGGTTTCACATCTGATAGCGCAGGATGTAGAAGTATTGTTGACGTCAAAACGACGGGAACCTCAATTATAGGTCAGACGCCATTGGGATTGTTGCACGAAGAACCCGGTAAAGGATTGTGACTTACATTTATAATGGATGTCTCAACGCCGAACAGAACCCAATAATTGGGTCCATGGAGGAGCCGGTGTGTTTGACAACAAGAATATGACTAGATGAGACTAATCCGGGCAGCAGAGAAGAACGGCTGGATTTATAGCAGCGTTATTTCTGCCCTGTCACAATCAGTGTCTAGTACTGTCTGCTTATAGGAGCTTTATCTGAATAATTCATTTATCTCCGACCTCAGAGACATTGACAGAAAAATGAGGGAACCATGGCCTAGTGCTGTCCGAATACTGAAGGAAACGTTCAGAGCGAACCGCACAGTATAATATACGATGGGTTAGACCGCGGAACCTGTGAATACACTGGCCTAGATTTACAGAAGTGTAAACTTTATTGTGATTTGAGAATTAAAAAGAGAAAGGGTGCAATTCACTGGAGAGACACTTCCCTTTGTGCAAAATCTGGGACATTGTGTTATTAATGCTGAAACCCACTGTGCTGTTGGCCTATTAAAACCAGAATCCATTTGTATGCAGCGGGAGTGTCAGATATGGGGAGCGAGGTGGAAATAATCACTAGATATCTGTTTCATGGGCATCGGTTTGTTCTTACTAATTTGTATACAACCATCATTGCTGCTTTAATACATCGAAAGCCAGTACGTAGGATTGAGCGATCGTGTTTGGAAAAGATCGGATTCTGATTGGCGATCGAGAAAATTTCACGATCGCCATTGGAATTCCGAACATGATCTTTTTAGGTGGAATCGAGATCGGTGCTTATTTCCCACAATGCTTTGCTACTGGCCAAGCAGTGTGGGAAAAGCTAACAATTTTAGCCTTCACACGGAGTATACGTTCAACTTATTCTGAGCGGAGTGTATACTCAGTGTGAAAGCTCGCTGCGGTTCCATAGGAATGAATGGAAGCAGCCGGCACACAGCCTTAACCCCCTGTTCACCGGCTGCGTCCATTCATTCTAATGGGAGACTAGCTAACATCTCTAGTAGCTACTTGCCTGCAGAGATGGCTGGTCCGATATCATTACTTTTTCAATATGCAAAATCTCATCTCACCTTCGCCAATATCCCGCGCACATCCCTATGTAATTTCCTGAATATAATGCTGCTTTTTATGTAAGAATTTCAGTATTTAGGACGGCATCAAGTTATAAGCATTCCCATTATTATCTTTATGTCTTTAAATAAAATTCTATAGGATGAAGTATATTGGGCTTTGTGATAAACGTCTCGTATGTGGATGTAGTCTTATTACATGCTGCGGCCTCTGGAGCTTTATGGCACGTTTACATTTACAGCTGGACTAAGGGAAAAATCACAAGTAATAAGGAGGTCAATGGAGTTTTTATCCCTAACACTGGAGTATGACAGTAACATGAGGAAACAATAGCAGCAGAGATAGGTGACGTGTTGTCACCAAATTGTAAGTAAATCAGATCAAGTAAATTTGGGTTGGAAACCCACAATAAGCTGCACAGACCTAACAAGAGGCATTGTTGGTAGTCGGCGCAGGGTCCTTAAGAAGCCTAGGCTGGCTGGAAATAGACTTCAGAAGATAAACTTTGGTGCACTAAATATTCACCCTGTAAAAGGCTTGTGCCAGAGTTTTCCTTAGACTTGTTAAGGACCTTCTACCAGGCAACCAGTCACAGAGCAATAAGGTCCTTTAGGTACAAGTAGCAGCTACGAACACAGTTCTGCTTTCTTTGGCATTTGACTCTGTCTTAACCCTTAAAGAGGACCTTTCACCATTTTGCCCACAGGCAGTTCTATATACTGCCGGAAAGCTGACAGTGCGCTGAGTTCCGCACACTGTCAGCTTTCCCGATCTGGGCCCGGTGTGAAGAGCTTACGGTCCGGTACCGTAGCTCCTCTATGGTCAGAAGGGCGTTTCTGACAGGTAGCCAGAGACGTCCTTCTTCACAGCACAGCCAATCGCGCTGTGCTGTGAGAGCCGGGAGGAAAGCCCCCTCCATCTGCTCACACAGCTCGTCCATAGACGAGCATTATCAGGGAGGGAGGGGGCATTCTTCCCGGCTCTCACAGCACAGTGCGATTGGCTGTGCTGTGAAGAAGGACGTCTCTGGTTAAGTGTCAGAATCTCCCTTCTGACCATAGAAGAGCTACGGTACCGGACCGTAAGCTCTTCACACTGGGCCCACATCGGGAAAGCCGACAGTGTGCTGAACTCAGCGCACTGTCAGCTTTCCGGCAGTATATAGAACTGCCTGTGGGCAAAATGGTGAAAGGTCCTCTTTAAGGGTTGGTTTATATCTGCTTTTTAATTCCGTCCAGGGAGAGTCCGCATGGAGACTCCCCAGAACGAAATACAGACGCAATTGCAAGCGCTTATTCGTGCGGGCAGTGCGTGGCAACCACATGGACCCCATTATAGTCAATGGGGTTCATGTGCTTTTTACAGCACAGCGCCTGCAATTGCATTTGTATTCTGTTCAGGGAGAGGTCTCCATGCAGACTGTCCCCAGACGGAATACAAAAGCAGATGTGAACAGAGCATAAGTCCTATCATGGTGTCTATCATACACATATAATTATGATAAACACCATGACAGTACTTAAGGGTTACGTTCTGACAACTCACTACTACCCAAACTTGAACTACAGAGTTGATTGAACTCTGCCAGCCCTGACCACTGTCTACCATAGTGAATGGAGTTCACCTGCCCAAGTCTTTTACCTATTTCCTCAGTGACATAAATCAGAATCTTCTCTCCATTCACCCCACAGCTTTTGCTAAATACACTAGTCTAGGGGTAACTACAATACACTAGTCTAGGGTCAATACAACCCCCTAAGGTCCATTCGTCCTTGAGGGGGTTGTATGGTGCAGAACCATCTGTCCCTTATATAGCGCAGCAACAAATATGCAGCACCTGAATAAATGTATATAAATACCAGCAGTAATTTGTTTGTTTGTTTTTTGTTCTTAGAAATAACTGGTTGCTATGGGAAAATATTCCCTGTTTCAGGTTTAAAAATCTCCCCCACAATGTTTAAGCCAGATAATATGGGGTTGTCACTTACTTGTTCTGATGCCGTGCGCCCTTCAGGTGTGCGTGATACTGCTCCACTGAATTCAGCACCATGTTGCAGGTGTTACATGAATAGCTGCTCCGTAATGCTGGAGAGACAAGAAAATGACAAGGTCTAAACTGATGGACAAGTCGCCCCGGAATAGGAATAGTCTGCTGTGATAGCAATATTCTGGACTATTATTGTACATGGCATGGAGAGGCAGCAGATGGAACAGGCCTAATGTCACGTATAACCGGCAGGACTACCTCAATACATATCTGGGCGACTACTATTCCAGTGCACGCAGCTAGAAGGATAGCGCGATCATTTCTTATTAAGAATAGTAAATACTTAATATTTAAAGGTTCCTTAAAGGGGTTATCAATATTTGATATGTAAACACGTGACCTTCAAGCACCCTGCAGATCATCAGAATAAGGATAGGCCATTAGTTGTTAGTCCTGTTCTTCACTAGGCTCACACCAGTGTCGGGCTGTCCATTGTTCTGATCCGCCAGAGGACCCAGAGATTGGCTGCCGGACGGCTATAGAGAGCCCCATGGACCCACTTAATAGAATGGAAGTTGAAGAAGATGAAGTCAGACTTGCAGGTGATTTTCCATGGAGACTCCAACGTAAATGTGAACATCGCCTAATTTATACTATCTATAGGATGTAAATCATTGGATTTAGAAACTTCTCACCACTTGGTTTTCCGTTTTTATTGGGCCTTTTGTTTACAGGCTTTTGCTGTTATCATTATCATTTATATTGCATTTGCTGGTTTTTACGGCTTATAAATATTTATATGACAGATCTCAGTCTAGAGGCAGCCCGGGCATTAAATGTGGAAATCATTGTAAAACATGCGAAACACCTCAATCCACGAGTCTCTGGGTATTAGCTATGGACGTCTAAGAGACCCCAATGTACCATGTGCAAATAAGCAATAAACCACATTGACCAAGATCACCTCATGCCCCACCATTGTGATGTTGACTTACATTTAGTAAAAATGGTTAAAAATGAGAAAAGAGAAAGCATAGAACGGAAAATATACTTGTGTACACGCGGTGGTGGACTATAAGAAGGAGAAGAAGTCATCCTAAATCCTATTTCCTCCAGATATAATAAAGGCGCCTTAATGAACATGGCAGTGTCATCTACACTATAGGCAGAGACAGAAGAATAAATAAACGCCATGGCCAGAGATTGATCGCACATCGCCATCTCCTCCCTCCATCTCTCCGAGCTGTCATCTTGTCTCCCAATAATAAGTGACGTGCCGGCATCGCCGCTGTATGAATCACACAACATGTCAAGGACATTACTTTACTTGTCACTCTTTGGCTTCCTATTACATGGAGAGAGTTGTCGTAGCATTAGAGCGGCTCCTGATATTGTACACTAAGCAAGTCTTATTGCGGGTGACAGCGGCGCAGAACTTCATGGGGGAGGGACACGGAAACCTTCAATATGGTCACAATCCATTCTAAAAATATATCCTGGTCCATGGTACTATATACTGGGTGACAGTCATCTAGATAGATATGTAGTATAGTCGTGGCTCATGCATCGAGCATTAAGACACATGTGATCTTCCTTACCTTGACATGTCCAGAGAGGTGTGTCACGAGATGACCAGCTTTTCAAGACTACATGATTTTGTGATAGGTCGCATATGTTCTATGTGGCCGCCCTGTGTTTTGCTTTGCTGCCGGTCTAAAACTTTGTTGCCATATTGTATGGAATTGGTTTCATGGGAAATCAGGTTTGAGCTAAATTATGCTGCGATCGGGTTTCAGCTCATGGGGTCCGCTTGAGGACCCATACAAACCGAAACCTAATCCCCTTAAGAAAGCGGTTACCTGTGGAAACCCGCAGACCCCATAGACTTTGATCGGGTCCGCTGACTGCCCAAAAAATGAAAAAGAGAAAAGTCCTGCTTGCTTCAATGACAGCCATAGCCCCTATTGTATTCATGTATGTGGCTGTGACTGGTACTGCAACTCCGTCCCATTCGAGCAGCGTTACAGTACAAGGCATAGCCTCCTGTATGGGTCATCAGCTGTGTGTGGAGCAGGGTATTCTGGGTGCCAATATAATAAGGTGCCCTGTGACACTCTCCTGTAGAAGCAATGAGGGAAACTCAATGATGGTGTCCTGTGTATAGTCACCCAGAGCCATAGCAGAACATCATGAGTACATGATCTCCGAGCGGGGTCGATCCTACTGAAGGCGGAGAGTGAGGAGATGCCAGGAGATCTGTCAGTGCGGTTGTAATTCAATTAACAAGCACCAAGCGACATGCTCTGGTTAATAAACGTATCCAATATTCCCTAAAGCGCGGGATTGTTTGGAGCTGTTTGACCACACTAATGTAGATTAGAAATCCGAACGCCGTCAGCTATTCCCACATGTGAGATGGCTTTATGGCGCAGTGTCAGTGAGCGCGCTCTATTATGTCATCTGCTTTGTCTCGCTAGTAGACGATTATTTCAGTCTTATTAACATATCTGCAAGGCATCAACGCAGTCACTACCTTAACCCCTTACTGACACATCACGAGGTGTGGGACTCTTACAAGTGTCTAGATACTTGTTAATATATGGCCAAGTGAACGTGAACACCCTCTGATTTATGAAGTACATAATACTACGCACACGGCCATGCAATTTTTCCAACGTTAACATTTTATTTTGTGTATTCTTCCATAAGGTTTTCTATTCCATCCAACAATCTGTAACATCTGATATGATGAACCTATTGGATTCCATTGTTACCAGATGAAAGTGAATGTGTGTATACAGCACATTCAAGGTGTATGGACGCAGCAGGGTCCCCTCATTTGTATTTCCCCCACGTCTCGCTGCATACAGAACATGACATTTACATTGATGTTTGTGCAGTAATTGGACCATATTACAATTACTTTGCTTCCCCACGTGGCTCACCGGCAGACACAGCGAGCATCCATCTTCTCCCTATTGCATAGTAATAACACACATGCAGTGCACCAGGCCTCTCGTGGTGGAAACAACATTAGCTGGAACGGACTCAAATCGCAGCTGTCACAGTATACAACCTGTATAATAAACACTATAGAACAGCCCCTGGCGACGCTGTGCTCAATAGCATCATTATTCATGTTTATTTTCCTCTGCCGCATGTGTTAAATAAATGTAACTTCCCATCCATATATATACATATACTAGCTGGTACCCGCGACTTCGTCTGCAGTGATTATAGTAGTGGGTAGATACAGGCGCGGGTAAGGTTTTCGTACTGTTTATAAGGGATGGGATATGAAATGTAACTTTGTATATTGTTTTTGCTTTAATTCAGAGAATACGTGAGACTTTTGTGTTGCATGTAATTTGTATTTGAGCTGCTATATATACGGTGTTGGTATAAACTTTACATAGTGACTTTGGGACAGAGGTATTTGAAGTTAACCCTTTCCCGCCAATGGCATTTTTTGCTTTTCGTTTTTGACTCCCCTCCTTCTAAACCCCATAACTTTTTTATTTCTCCGCTCCCAGCGCCATATGAGGTCTTAATTTTTCCTGGGACAAATTTTTCTTCCTGATGCCGCCATTATTTATTCTATATAATGTACTGGGAAGCAGGGAAAAAATTCTGAATGGGGTGGATTTGAAGAAAAAATGCATTTCTGCGACTTTCTTACGGGCTTTGGTTTTACAGCGTTCACTGTGCAACCAAAATGACCTGTCCCCTGTGTTCTGTGTTTCGTTACGATTCCGGGGATACCAAATTTCTATGGTTTTATTTACATTTTGTCCCCTTAAAAAAAATCCAAAACTGTGTTAAAAATTATTTTTTGAAAAGTCGCCATATTCCGACGGCCGTAACTTTTTTATACATGCGTGTACGGGGATGTATGGGGCGTCTTTTTTTGCGGGAACGGGTGTACTTTGTAGTTCTACCATTTTCGGGAAATGTTATTGCTTTGATCACTTTTTATTCAAATTTTTAGCAGAATCAAAACAGTGAAAAAACGGCGGTTTGGAACTTTTGACCATTTTTCCCGCCACGGCGTTTACCGAACAGGAAAAATATTTGTATAGCTTTGTAGAGCGGGCGATTTTGGACACAGGGATACCTAACATGTATGTGTTGCACAGTTTTTAACTACTTTTATATGTGTTCTAGGGAAAGGGGGGTGATTTGAATTTTTAATCCTTTTTATTTATTTTTTTGTATATTTTTTTTACTTTTTTTAAACTTTTTTTTTGCATTTATTAGACTGCCTAGGGGTGGGCGGTGTCACGGATTGTCAGAGTGGTGGGGGTCGGCAAACATGGCTGCTCTGGAGCGTTAAAGAGCGCCTCCTGGAGAATCGTTAAGGTGAGGGGCAAAGTGGTAAAGTATATGTATATGAGATTGTGTGGGGTTAGGGGCGAGGCTGCAGAGGGCAATATGAATTTTGTGCCTTGCTATGGTCCAAAGTGTGTGAGATTGCAGAGATGGTGGTGTGAGTTTGGGTTTTGTGGGGGTCCTGGCACAAACGTATGTGCGCTATTGTGACGAAAAGTAGCCTATTGTTTAATCGAGTGTAATGACTATGTTTGTGGAAAATTTCAGCCAAATCGGTGGAGCGTTTTTTCCGTGATTGAGGAACAAACATCCGAACATGCAAACATCCAAACACACAAACCCACAAACTTTCACATTTATAATATTAATAGGATACACAGATGTATAGCAGCCATTGTTTACTTAAAAGCTGCCGCTATATTTACAGCAGATCTATACTACTAGAGGCTGGTCAGTAGACTGAGGAACCATAATACATGGAGAGGTGACCATACTAAAAGGATGACCCTCTCAGGACAAATCCCAAGCTGTAACCTATAGTAGGGGTTCAATTTCACGGCAGCACTACCCGCAGGTGGAATGAAGCATGGCGGGTCCTCTGAAGAAGGGGGTGGACCAAACTCTTCCAATCTAATTGCACTATTGGCATCTATATGCTGACTCTGGACACTGCATATAGTTGTCAGAACTAACTCCAACTTTTTTGTCTCAGAAGATACCAAATAATGTAACGTTATACACAGTCCATTCATATTAATGTGACCACCGCTTACTTTTGACATCAACGTTAAATAACCAGTCGCAGAAGGCACGTGTCATCAGCCATCTGGGTGCACTCATCATTGTGGAAGGCACGATGGATCAACACAAGTATGCATCTATCCTTGCGGACCATGTTCACCCCTACATGCGAATTGTTTTTCCTCAGGATGATAGCATCTACCAGCAGGACAATGTGACGTGTCATAAAGCTTGCAGTGTACGTGTGTGGTGCGAGGAGCACCGGATGAGTTTACCGTACTCCCTTGGCCAGCAAATTCCCCGGACTTGAACCCAATCGAGAATCTGTGGGACCACTTTGATCGGGTTGTTCGCGCCTTGGATGCTCAACCGCGTAACTGGCTACGGCACTGGAGTTGGCCTGGCTTAACATCCCAGTGATCATCATCAAAACATCCCCTCTCGTCCTGCACGTCTCACAGCGGTCTGGTCTGCCAAAGGTGGTTATTCTGGATTCTGACAGGTGGTCACATTAATGTGACTGGACTGTGTAATAAAGTTACATGCACAACAGAACCCCCAGACCTTCAAATTCAGATCCCCCCAGAATATCCAAGCCAATAAAAACCACAGACCAAACTCCCTAAACAAACATAGACCCAATACAAGACACTAAACTAATGCAGACCCTATAAACTAATTCAGATTCACACACACACACACACACCATAGAGACCCCCAAAATATAGACCCAACACAAAACCTAAAAACTAATACTAATCCCCACTGCATCCCCTAACCAAATACAGAGTTTAAACCAGGTTCCCTAAACAAATATAGACCCAATACAGGACCCCTAAACCCCATAAATACAGATCTCCTCAGACTAGACTCCCTTAACAGTGCAAAACTAATACTGACCCCATAAACAAATTCAGATCTCCCCAGATCCCCTAAGTAAATATAACCACAGACCAAACCCATAAAGCAAACACAAACTCCAGACCAGACTGCCTAAACTAATAGCGACCCTGGAGCAGATGGTGCGGATAACTCGCCTCTCTCGATTCCTTTGCAACCACACGCAAATGTCCAGATGCCAGCAACGTCTTTCCCTTTTGTACAGTTGTCACGCGGTGTTCTAGGAGGGTAGATAAGTAGTAAGTGTGTAAGTGGATTTTAGGTTCAGTATCACATCGTGTTTCTATGGCCAACTAATAAGAAATATTTTCTTAACATAAACCTCAACTATGAAGGTAAGTGAAGAGTTCTGCAATGTTTCTTAAGGGCTCCATCTGGTACAGAGAAGCAGAATTCACACTAAGTCGTCCACGGCTGCCATCTGTTACTGACGTCTTAGTAGCCACCAAGATCCAGATCTAAAAATATGACAACACGCGAAAGGCTGAAGTAGCAACTAGAGACCTGGAGAGACAAGGGTTACATCACAGTGTTTGCTAATGTGGCGCCATACACTGCTTGTACTTAGATAACATCTCCCACAGTCAATTCTTGGAAATATTGCCTCGATCTAGTGCACGCATTACCCGAACACGTTCTGGGTGAATCATTGTTCCCTTGCTGACTCTACAGTCCCATTTTTAGAAGGTACAATACTGAATCATTGCACAATTTCTCAGCACAGATGGGCAGAACACCTGTGGTTTTATTTTTGGTTTTGCCTCAGGCAAATTTACGTTTTTTTGTATCGGGTTTATGTCAGGTTTTTGTGAAATGTTGATGTTGAGCTATCGACTGTATGCAAAATTCCCACCTGATGCAAGAAAGACTGGAACAATCCCTGAAAACAAGTATCCTAAATAGTAACTGATGCTAACGCTCACACAGACATCCTTAAAGGAGTTGCCTGGCTGGAGTCTATATATTTAGTGTTTTAAAGGGTCAGAATGGGGTCAAAAAATACAATCTTGGAGGTCTATCGACAATCTCCCACCACTCCAATCCCCATGCTGGTCTCTTCTGACACAGAGCAATCGATTGCTAAGCCAAATGCTGGCTATACTGGTGACCAGCCTCAGACATAGATCAGCTCTGCAGACACTTTTGGTTACAAGTAGGGTTGAGCCGATCTTGAGATTTCACAATTGATTTTAAAATCCGATTTCCGATCATTTTCCAGCTGATCACGATCGTGAAATTTGCTCAATCGCCGATCAGGATCCGATCTTTCCCAATCACTCAACCCTAATTGCATATTATATATGCATTAGGGTTCAGCCAATCTAGAGATTTCAGGATCGATTTCAAAATCCGATTTTCGTTCATTTTCCAGCCGATCCAATCGTGAAATTTGCTCGATCGCCAATAGGGATCTGATCTTTCCCGATCCCTATTGCTCAACCCTAGTTACAAGCTTTGACGCCAAAGCCGGAAGTATTAAGCCGGAAGCCAGAACATACTAGTGACTCCTTCATACCTCTGAAACCATTTCTGGTTTTGGTTACAAAAACTGAATGCTTGATTCCAGCCATTTTCAGGTCATCTGCTAAGGGCTGATGACTTATCCTTAGGGCTAATTCACACAGGGCAAAATGGACAGGATTTTGACGCGAAGTCTGCGTCAAAATCCTGCTGCTTCCCATTGAAATCAACGGGAGCCGGTCATTTCCTTTAGCCATGAGCGGTTTGTTCCCGCTCACGGAAAAAAGAAGCGAGCTACCCTTTCTTCAGGCGGTTTCCACGGCTTAGTCAGCCACGGCATTCACCTCGCGGCACCACCTGTCCAGACTACGCCCATTCATTTGGGCCTAATCCGGAGCGGAAAGCCACAACGGAATGTGTTCGCGTGGAATCCCTTAGGTGGGATCTAACTCTCAACATAGTGCTGTGTAGAAGACACAGACGTTACATCAAGATCCAGTCTGTTCAAGTCATGAGCTTCTCCAAACACCTGATCGGTGCGGACTGCTCCTAAGGGTAATAGTTATTTCTAGACCACCTCTTTATGGGCAGTGATCCTCTGGGTAAAGGTGTCCTAGAAATGCATCAGTCTGTCAACAATTCCAATAACAGCCAGCATAATTAAGAATGCAGCTCCGGAGTATAATACAAGCTGTAACCCGAGATCATTACACGATATGTAATGTATTTACTCAATGTAAAAAGCCCGTTTTATTCCAGAGATCAGTTTCTGTAATAATAATCGACCAGATTTTCCACATATTTCCATAATTAAACTCAATTGCTTGTTTAATAACATAAAATATAAATCAATCTACTTAATCCTCCGACAACAATGTAATAATAATGTATTTAATTTCACTTGAGCAACCAAATGTTTATCTTCTAATTGTTATTAAAATGATGCATGAACGCCTCGTACAGATCCCGGAGCTTCAGGATGCACCGCCATCTCCGGCACCGAGATTCCACCGCTAATATATTTCCACTGTGACCGGAGAAATTATAAGAACAGCAGGAGGTTCATTTCACTTGAGATTGCAGCGTCCTAGAGAATATCTCTGAAATTATTATTTGTGAATTATGATGTCGGCTGCCGCAGTATTAATAATAAGAGAGTCTCGTAAACATGTGTCATAATGTACTGCTCCCTGCGGAATACTTTACGGCCTTGTATATATCGATAACTGTGATTAATAATGTTCCGGTAAGTCCTTATATTCAGTAAGGACTGTCGCACAGTGGAATATACAACATAAGGGTGGAAATCTTATATACCATAGAACCAGCCTGTGCAATGGATATGAAGCGGAGGAAATATGGTGGCTCAGTGGTTAGCGCCGTTGACGTGTAGCATCATTGAATCCAACCATAGAGTATATCTGCATCAAGTTTGTATGTTCTCCTTATGTATCCATGGGTTTCCGCCAAAGACATACCAATAATAAGGTGTACGGTAGGGAGAGAGGATACACAACAAACATCGGACCAAAGAAAGTGGAGTGGGGTTATAGGTGAAGCAGAAAAGAAGAGGTCGGACCTTGGAATATCCCAGGCGTGCAATCAGAGAGAGGTGGACAACTGAACAGAGAGGAGAACTCCGAGATTTCCTGAAACACAACCCACAGCCGCCGGAGGGCTTCAAACCTAGCAGGGTCAGGAGTGTCATCTGCAACCAGGCCCTCCATTCTAGGAACTCCTGGAGCCATTCTAAAAGGGAAGGGATTATGGAGCCATGCCAATGGCATGGGACATACCGATAATAAATTCAGATTGTGAGCCCTACTGGGGACAATGGCTGATGACAAGGACTGTACAGCAATGCTGCGGTATATGTTGGCAAGAGAAAAGAACTTGGTCTGTAGGAATGCAGCGTACGTTGGATGAAGACCCTCTTTATGGCAACCTAAAATATACAAGTCTATCAGGTCTTCGCAAAGGATTCCAAGTCCTAAGTACCCTCCCGGCTGTTCAGCCTTCAGTACTGTGAAGGAAGATAACCAGTATACAGGGACAACATCCAAAAAACCAAGACTGTCCTACTGGATTTGAGACTCAAGAAACCTGATAATAGAAACACAATTATTGGGAAGAAGTTTTCATAGGAAAACTCATGGCCCGGGGAAATCTCCTCCCCATCAGCCAACAAATAGGCAGACACTTGTTGGCCAACCCATCACATGTTTTGTGTAGTATAAGCGCAGCTCAGCTGACGGCAGTACATTGTCCTATGGGAATCAATGAAGCTGTACGTGGAGGAACAAGTTCGTACGAGTATTAGTAGGAGTATTCCTTCCCATGTGGTTCACATCAGCCAGTGTAAAACAATGGGCTCTGGAAATCTACCCCAAGGCAAATCTCTACTGAGTGAATCACTTAGATAAGTAAATACCTGTGAGAACTTTGTGATGTGGTAAACGGTACCTAGAATTTAGGTTCTCAACCTCTGGTACGTACGATCTATTTTGTAATTTAGGGAGTGTACCAACTCTGCATCCATTCTGGCAATAGATTTTATTCCTCTCCCAATTCAGAACTAAAGAATATCTGTCAGCTAAACAAGCGTTCTAGAGCATTAGTGGTGGGCTAAGGGTGTGGACAAGGGGGTGGTTTCATGGTTAAAACATCCCCCCTTGATGACACCCTGGCTCATGATCATCACGTAGGTGGCCGCTCATTGGTTACCAGTGGGGGCCGGGCAGTGAGATTCTCAGTATTTGTCACTCTTAGCCCCAGACCAGGACCAGAGAAGGAGAGGGGCAGTGCTAAGTACTGAAGCAGGTTCAACTCTCAATCCTAGGCTAAGTACTATGTATGTACTATGGGGCATTATAATGTATAGGGACACTAGAGGACAATGTGCTGTGTATGAGGACCTCCACCAAGGATGACCCCCGCACCCTATATGCCCCTGATAGTGGAGATTGGTAACCTTGGATTCCAACTATCGTGAAAAGAATAGTCTGTTACTAGCGCCCCCTATGATCTAACCCATCTGTCACTGGTTATAGAGCACCATGGATGGAGCCAATCCCATAGATACTATATACTATTGAAGCTTCCCTACTTGTATCACCACTGCATAGACATTTACCAGTCTCTGTGACTACTGATCAGAGTAATGACTCTCTAGTAGGGATGAGCGAACACCGTTCGGTCGAATAGATATTCGATCGAATATCAGGCCGTTCGAGGTATGCGATTCCGATCGAATACCACGAGGCAAATGCAGTAAAAATTTGTATCCCTTCCCACCTTCCCTGGCGCATTTTTTGCACCAATAACTGCGCAGGGAAGGTGGGACAGGAAGTACGACAACGGAGGCTTTTCAAAAAAATTGGAAAAAGAAAATTGGCGGCCGAAATCAGGTGACCTCCAATTTAGACGAATAGTGAATTTAACATTCGATTAGTTTGAGACTGTGAACTATGTGACTGTGAGACAGGGACAGATGTACAGGCAGGGTTAGCTAGGGATTACCTTTATTTAGGGGGGAAGGTTACTCACCCAGCTCTTTGGGGCTCTATCTGGTCGGGATCCCTGTCAGCTTGCGATATGCGCGAGCTGACTTTTTCCCATAGGAATGCAATGACCAACGTTGATTGGCCAAATGCCATACAGAGTACAGCATTCGGCCAATCTGGCCTCCTCCGGCCAACGCTGATTCTGCCGGAGGAGGCGGAGTCTAAGAATGGTCCTCATCAGTTTCCATTGTGGTCCGATCTCAGATGTAGCAGTGCTGACACAGCTCTGATACACGGAGAAGCAGCAGAGCTCAAGACACACAGAGATGCAGCAAAGATGAGTGTGCAGCGGGGTTCAACGCACACTCAGCCCTGCTGCATCTAAGATGTAGCAGTGCTGAGTGTGCGTTGAACCCTGCTGCACACTCAGCTCTGCTGCATCTCGGGTGTAGAAGAGCTCAGCGCACACTCAGCTCTGCTACATCTCCGGTGTACAGAGCTGAACGCATGGCCAGCTCTGCTTCATCTCTGATGTAGCAGTGCTGATCGTGCGCTGAGCTCTCCATTCTGGTCCAATTTTAGACTCCACCTCCTCACAGACGTGTCTCCGGCAAAACTAGCGTTGATTGGCCACATGCTGTAAACTGGCCAATCAACGCTGGTCAACGCATTCCACATATCGCAAGCTGACAGGGATCCCGACGTAATACAGTGACTTGGGCATGTTAGATGCCCCCAGACATGCTTCCCCTGCTGTCCTAGTTGCATTCTAGGGTGTTGTCATCATTTCCTGGGGTGTCATAGTGGACTTGGTGACCCTCCTGAGTCGAATGGTGGGATCCCCTGAAATGAAGCATTTTCCCCCATAGACTATAATGGGGTTCGATATTTGTTCGAATAGTCAAATATTGAGCGGCTATTCGAAACAAATATCGAATATTTTACTGTTCGCTCATCTCTACTCTCTAGTAATGGACATATTAGTAATTCTTTGGTTTCTGGCATATACTCATATACATACAGTGTTGGCCAAATGTATTGGCATCCCTGCAATTCTGTCAGATAATACTCGTGTTCTTCCAGAAAATGATTGCAATCACAAATTCTTTGGTATTATTATCTTCATTTAATTTGTCTTTAATGGAAAACCACAAAAAGAATTGTCAAAAAGCCAAATTGGATATAACTCCACACCAAACATAAAAAAAGGGGTGGACAAAAGTATTGGCACTGTTTGAAAAATCATGCGATGCTTCTCTAATTTGTGTAATTAACAGCACCTGTTACTTACCTGAGGCACCTAACAGGTGGTGGCAATAACTAAATCACACTTGCAGCCAGTTGAAATGGATTAAAATTGACTCAACCTCTGTCCTGTGTCCTTGTGTGACCACATTGAGCATGGAGAAAAGAAAGAAGACCAAAGAACTGTCTGAGGACTTGAGAAGCAAAATTGTGAGGAAGCCTGAGCAATCTCAAGGCTACAAGTCCATCTCCAAAGACCTGAATGTTCCTGTGTGTGGACGGAAAAGAAAAATTGACGAGAGATTTCAACGCAAGATTGTGCGGATGGTGGATAAAGAACCTGGACTAACATCCAAACAAGTTCAAGCTGCCCTGCAGTCCGAGGGTACAACAGTGTCAACCCGTACTATCCAGCGTCAGCGTCTGAATGAGAAGGGACTGTATGGTAGGAGACCCAGGAAGACCCCACTTCTTACCCAGAGACATAAAAAAAGCCAGGCTGGAGTTTGCCAAAACTTACCTGAGAAAGCCAAAACCGTTCTGGAAGAATGTTCTCTGGTCAGATAAGAAAAAGTAGGAAAAGGCCTCAACATAGAGATTACAGGAAAAAAAAGAGGCCTTCAAAGAAAAGAACACGGTCCCTACAGTCAGACATGGCGGAGGTTCCCTGATGTTTTGGGGTTGCTTTGCTGCCTCTGGCACTGGACTGCTTGACCGTGTGCATGGCATTATGAAGTCTGAAGACTACCAACACATTGTGCAGCATCATGTAGGGCCCAGTGTGAGAAAGCTGGGTCTCCCTCAGAGGTCAGGGCTCTTCCAGCAGGACAATGACCCAAAACACATTTCAGGTCAGGACTAGAAAATGGTGGTGAGAGAAAGCCCTGGAGACTTGTAAAGTGGCAGCAATGAGTCCAGCCCTGAATCCCATAGAACACCTGTGGGGGAGGGGGAGAGATCTCTTGGTGGCAGTTTGGAGAAGGCCCCCTTCACATCTCAGGGGGGACCGCGAGCAGTTTGCCAAAGAAGAAGGGTCTAAAATTCCAGCAGAGCCTTGTAAGAAACTCATTGCTGGTTAGCGGAAGCGGTTGTGCGCAGTTATTGTGTCTAAAGGTTGTGCTACCAAGTATTAGGCTGAGGGCGCCAATACTTTTGTCCGGCCCATTTTTGGAGTTTTGTGTAAAATTATCAATGATTTGAGTTTTTTTTCATTCTCTTTTGTGTTTTTTCATTGCAAGCAAAATAACTGAAGATATTACCAAAGAGTTTGTGCTTGCAATCATTTTCTGGAAGACGAGTATTATCTGACAGAATTGCAGGGAGGACAATAGTTTTGGCCAACACTGTTCAGTACAGAAGCTACAACTTGCACTTTATCCTTATCTGGGATGGAGGAGACAAGGATGAATGTCTCAGTCAGCAGACATTACAATGCTCGATGGCTCCATTCATGTCTGCCTGTCCAGATTTATTACTTAGATTTATACGGTGCTGGACCCTCATAAGGAAGTATAAATTTAATGTTGTGACATTTTACACGGCTCCTCTTTTTGATAGTAAAAAAAAAAAATTATATTTTACATTTTTGGCCTCTGCACAGGATAAGACAGGATCAGTTCAGCTGAAGAGCTGACACCACAAAAAACATCCTGATCGTATATATTCTTTTATATTGTCCCAGGTGTAACATTGAGGAACGCGGAAGAAAGTTTGGCAGAAGAATCGTAAAATGCACCCATGTGGGATGTATCTGGAGACATATAACATTGTGACCGTGCAGTGCCTGGGTATTCACTTTAGAGTACGGTTCCCATCTGACATTGGGCTCAGACTAAGTTGCAGTTTCGGGAATTCACATCTGAACCTTGCATGTTCATAGTGGGCCCTTGTAGTTTTTAAGACACCCTGGCCCCAAACTAAAAGTGTAATTCATAGTATCGGCTCTGTTTATGACTTGCATATTTCCCCTGCAGTGGCCACTACAGGAGGAATTCAGTATTACATGTTGGGTATTCAATTAGTCTCCAGCAATGTAATGCATGGACATGACAGGTCAGCCATGATAGCAGCAGGATTATAGTAGTGCCCTGCTAGATGTAGCCGCTCCTATGATGTCTATATGCCTTTGTGATACTCTTATTTTCCTTGTACTGAATCCTGTTTAGACTATTTGGCAGTTTCCAAACATGTTTTACATTAGCGAATCTTTCACTGCAAATATATTATCACTTAATCTTCACGGTTAAACACGACATACACGCCACCCGTTTCTCCTGACAGAGGAGGCAGAGTGTAGTTAAATATATGGTGCGCGGCCAGTGTGGGTAGATTTAGTTTACTAGTGTGTACACTTCAATAATTTTGATATTTCTGAAAGGGAAATAAATTTTCAGAAAATACTCATTAACAGTCTTTTAGAACGTGCGGCTGGGACGCTTTCCAAACCGCTGTAAATCATGAATTACCAAAGAGGCAAATGGAAAATAAGTGTTAAAATTTTAATTGCTCGAGTTGAATAATAAATATCACTAATTAAATCAGAAAAGAAAACGAGAGACACTTTGTGGTGGCCGATGTGACAACCAGTATGGCCACAATGACAGCTTCTCATTGACGGTAGACACGTCGTTATACAGAGCACAGGCAAGGTATCCTTGTATTACTAGGAAGGTCGCGTCAGAATCCGGACTAAAATACACCTGCCGCGGCTATCCGGATTAGGCTCAAATGAATGGCCCAGTCCAGAGGGAGGCGTCGCAAGGTGGATGTAGGAGGCTGAATCGGCCGCGGAATCCACATAAAGAAAGGGCAGCTCACTTCTTTGATTTCAATGGGAGGCGGTTTTATGAGCTGGATTCTATGTCAAAATCTGGCTCATTTGACTCTGTGTGAACAATTCTTAATCCTCATGTTCACTCTGAAATCTCTGTGGAAATCCATTGTGACAACAAGACTGACAGAAGGTCTCAGATATGTCATATTATAGCTCATAATTGAAGTCTATATAGAGGGGAGGGAGTACGCACCCAGGAATGCAAGAGACTGCAAGCAGCTAAATAGGAAGTTTCTATCTTACCCCAAGTGCTTTATTCACATTGGGTCAGTACTTTCATCCTCTTGATGCCTCTGAGTGTCGCTAGGTTCACACTGTTGTTTAGCACTCAGTCGTTCAGGTCCACATCGGAACCCAAAGGATGGAGAGCCTGTCTGCTTAACAAGTGTTACCGGAGGACACCCACACACACCATAGACTATAATGGGGTCTGCCGGATTTCCACCCAGTTTCGCCTTGCAGGACTTGTTTTTTCCACTGTTTTGAGGTGGAATTGTAGATGTGAATCCAGCCTTAAGAAATGTACATGAACACGTTCTCCATCCTCCGGCCTTAGCATCTTGTCTCCGGCCACAAGGTCATGGAAAATGAGCATTAGACAAAGAGCCTGCAGAGGAAAGCACTAAAAATGCAAAATATAAAAGTCATATAATGGCCAGAATTATTGTGATTCCTCCTGTGCTACTGATTTATGAAATGTTTGTTGAAAGGTTAGCTACGCTTTAAAGAAAGCCTCCAGCTAGCCAAATATACGGAGAAACCTAACACAGCGCTTGTCTAATCGTCAATTAAAAGTGAAAAAAAAAATGGTAACGATAAAACTTTGCTCCTATGTTATCCCCGAGGCTTCCCGGCTGTGATAGGTCTTTACATTTACATGTTAATTGTAACTTTTATTGTATCACAATCTGACAACCAGCGATAATTTCCTGGGCATCCACCTCATAGCCCTGCGGCATCTCCTAGGTCTCCCGCAGTAGAGGGGATTCGGGGTCAGGTCCTTTGGTGAGTTGACGCTTTCTATTCCTTTTCCAGTTCACTGGGTGTCACCATCTTTGCCTCCAGGATAATATACAATATAATGTTCAGCTTATTTGTCCAATTAACCTGTGGATTACGGCATTTCCAGAGAGAACACCCGGCACAAGGAATAACAATGGACAAGAACAGCAATGACTGACATCTTAGAGCGAATCTTAACATAACTACAGCAGTCCTCTTATTATAAACCATTTACGGATCTTAACTACATATTGGGTTGTGTAAAGGACCTCATGTAGCAGAGCTATATTTATAGAGTGAATATTTTATTGTAGGTTGTGCTGACTTGGAGTTGATGTGCAATGACTCAGTTCCACCACTATAAGGAACAGTGCTGTCTGCTTCCTGCTGCATTCTCTGCTGCTGAGAACAGCCAATGGCTGGAAGTGTTGGAGGTCAGACCTCCACAGATGTTAGTGGGCAAGCTTTAGGACAGGTCATCAATATTTATATACTGGAAAATTCCTTTAAATCAAGCCAGTCTGAGCAGGTTTTGCTCATGGTCATTGACTCTTCTCCCAAGTGGTTCCCTTTTCTTGACTTCAGAATAGTAATTTCTATACAGCATGTATTATATATGAAAAATCTCCACTGGTTTTGGGACATCAAGACAGACAATAGTTTGCCTTTAAATGCCTGCCTGCAGCTAAAGGGACCTTACTGCACCCCTGCTAACATTAGGGACTAAGGTTCAACAACTCCATATAAATCAATAGTACAATCAAATATAATGAATGGCATACTATATCAGAGAAAAATACTTCTTTCTCCATCTATGGTATCAGGCTCCTTTCCTCTTCTCTCTAAACTGACATTTACTGAAATCTCTTCTGAATCCTTCTTGGTTTGCCTAGACGGACTGTCAACTTAATGAACTATCTTATTACAGACATGTTGTTGCAGCAATTAGTAAGGTTTCTATCTTACCCAAAGTGCTGTATTCAGGGCTTGCGTATAAAGTCTTAAATGGTGCTGCTCAGTAGGAGATAGAGAGCAGAATCTTAGGGCTCGTTTACATGGGGCAAGAGGGGGCAGATTTTGACACTGAATCCACGTCATAATCCGCCCCCTCTTTTTTCCGTGAGTGGTGTGTTCCCGCTCACGGAAAAAAAAAGCAAGCTGCCCTTTCTTCAGGTGGATTCCACGGCTGATTCAGCCCCGGCATTCGCCTCACGACAACACCCTCCGGACTAGGCCCATTCATTTGGGCCTACTTCAGAGCAGAAAGCCGCAACAGGCACATTTTGGTTCTATTCTGACGCGGCTTCCTGCCCAAAATCAGGACCAAAATACGCAATCACTAGCCCCATGTGAACTAGCCCTTATGTTCTCTATATACTGTCTATAGGAGACATTGTAACCGCTCATCTCTACGGACTAGCACAGGAGCAACTGCAGATACATGACAAAAATCAGAAGAAAAACAGGAGAGGAAACTTTGAGGATTAAGGTGACTTAGAGGGATTACAGTCTTACACTACATACAACACACACAGCCATGCCAAACTTTACTTTACTACATCTGTACATGCTACCAGACAGTGAGAGGGACAACATGTTCTGAGATTGTTTACTGGGTGGTATTAGGGAAACAATTCAGGGGTCACAGAGCAATAAATTGCAGTTTGACCCCATTGCTGATACGCGAGTAGTAGTAATAACCATCACTTTTTATTTTATTTCATTATTGTCCTGGAGATTGATTCACTCTGCTCTTAAAATGTTATTGCAACTCTCCTGCATTCCCGGACTAAGAACAATTTGCAATGTTTCTCTACTCCACTTTCCGGCTCTGCTGCATGGTCATTAATCTCGATATTTATTTTTCTCTAAACTCCGAGGCTGCGCACCGCATCCTTGTATTTATGCCCCAGAGGTGTTTAAAGGTTACCGCGATCATTTCTGTATGATTGGAAAATAAGTAGGCGTATTCTTCCACGGCTGCTCTGATGTCCCACGACAATATCCTCAATATTTCTTAATTTAAAGTGACACACAAGTTGACTCCGGGAGCAGATGACAATTTAACGCCAATCACTCCATAGACATCCAGTTGTCTGAAGTGCACAGCGAGATAGCAGGAAAAATGACATGGGGGAATAAAGTACACATAGCAATAATATAGCAGTCAAGAAATATCAAAATGTAACGTAGGTAGCCGCGTGCACCAGTGACGGGATGCATGGGGGTCGTGGCAATTTAAAGTGCGCATTGAGTGACCAGAGTTCTCTAGACACCTGCACGAGCAGACAGGGGGCAGATGGAGGAATCATGCCCTTATGCCATAGCTAATATCATATAATACAGCTGTATATGAGGAACAGCTTGAGACTTCAGTCTACGACAAGGAACACTGTGGTGACTAAAATACATAGGGCTCCCTGTGTGATTGTGGTCAACTGGTGGCAGCAAGGCGCACCCGAATCAAGTCAAGCTCTACAAGCTACAGAGGATCGAACATTCAATAGGTTAAAAACCTTGCATCTAGCAAAGCCTATGGAACAAGCTCTTCTAGAGGAGGTGCCAGGACCTGCTCACCTACTTGCTCTATGTTACTGTCCCATGAGTGGTGCAGGAAGGAAGAATTGGGATACTTGTTATAGAAAAGAAATCCTCTTTACACCTCACTATGGGCCTGGTATTGCAACTCCGTTACATTAAAGTAAGTAGACCCAATTGCTTTGCCATGCATAATCTGTGGCAGGGGCGTAGCTAGAGAACGTACAGTGATGGCAATAGTGACCAGGCCCAGGATCCCGACCGGGACCCGAAGGACCTTTTACAAATAAACTATACCTCTATTCTAAATAGGGCAAGGCAGACCGGCCCCATTACAGATTTTGCATTGGGGCCCACAAGCTTTTTTTTTCCCCCCCTATCAGTATGTCTATGTAGAATGAGAGGAAATCCACACAAACATGGGGAGAACATACAAACTCCTTGCAGTTGATGTTCATGGTAGGATTCGAACCCAGGTCTCCAGCACTGCAAGGCTGCAGTGCTAACCACTGAGCCACCACATTGCCCCACTGGAGCCCACAAGCTTTGATATTACTCCTCTGATTTATGCATAAGTGTGCTACTGTTTTTTGAAAAAAGCAGCCATATAATTTTGATCGTAGACAATCCCTTTAAGAAAGAACAGCTCCCTCATAGGACTCTTACATCTTTTATCTTTATAGCGACCGTTTTGAGTTCCTTGATCTGAAGTCGCTGGAGCACTCTCTTCTTATGGTTAAATGTTCCCAAAATATCATTACGTGCAATGAAAATCGATCACACATCACAATGCTATGATGAACCTCACTTGACCCCAATATACAATATGTCCGAGCCGGGCACGGAGAACGCCTTTCTGATTGCCCGTCTTTAAGAGCGCACAATAATAATACAAAGACAGATGAAACAATAGCGAGTAGTGTCACCATCTGCTGAAATGCCAAATGAAAAAACATCCATTCAAGGCCCGCACCGAGCGCCAGGGTTAAGAGGCCAGCGCCTTCGTCTCGTGTACAGATTGTATACAAAGGGAATGGAGCAAGAGGAGATTTGTTGTCTCTAGATCGTGCTCATTTCAGAATGTTCTGTACCCAACAACCAGAAAAGAACACAAAATAATTAAAAGTAGTCACTGGAGCAACAAAGCATGGCGGCCATTATTTACCATCATTACAGCTCTAAATGCTAACGAGAAAGCGATGAATATGGAGATTACAAGGAGGCAGCGAAGGCGGAAACAACCAAGTCACTTATGTACCTGCCAGGCATTATGTGGGGTTAATATCTTCTAATCCTCTCACTTATAGTCCTACTTGTCCTGCTGTTATGGATGATATGCCAGGATTACTAACTGGCCGTACTCATTACATGTCTATCAACGAAGCCTGAGGATATTGGTGGGTCTGGACAACCATCTCTTGTGCATAGGGAGCCAACAGTCCCCCTAAATGACAGATGTCAGGTGCAAGAAGGAGAAGGCGTGTTCAATTTCAACATGCCAATTATTTTTTCTTCTATCTTTGGGTAGGTTTTCCACCACAAGCGATATTGGGAATTGGGAAGGGACTTTCACAAATAAAAAAAAAAAAAAAGATAAAATAAAAAATGCTTGCCCGAATATGCATGTATATTGGGGTGTTGGCAGGTGAAGGGCTGTCTAAGGCTTCATTCAGATTTAACGGATGCTAAAAATGGACGCAAATGGATGGTCAATCATTTACATAGACATCAATGTTTTGAAGAAAATTTTATTTATTTATTTTTTTTTTTTTTGGGGGGGGGGAGAATGCAAATGTATGATATACAAAGTGTGTGTCCAAAAAAATAAATAAAAACATTTTTATTTTTATTGTTAACACATTGATGTCTATGCAAACGGATGAAAAAACTGAATGGAGCCTGATTTGTATGGCAAGGTTTAGAAGACTACTCATGGAGAAAATAACACATAACCATCATCCCAATGAGTGATGTCACTGGTTTACAAACAGTTTACAAGGATCCTGATGGGGTCCAGGCCAGGCAAAGGGGCCAAGGTGGCAGGTGTCATAGGGGTGTCACGCGAGTTGCTCTTCCTTGACCAGATGATTTATGTAACTACTGGGCAAACTTTAATCTTTGCTCTGAGTGAAGAAAAACCTGGCTACAATAGAGTTCCTTAAAGGGATTCAATCATTAGAATACCCTTTGAAAACTAAATACATGTAGGAACAACCTTAAGAAAGGCTATTTTCCTCTAAGGGTGGGTTCACACCTGTGGCCATTCTCCGCTTTCAGGTTTCTGTCTTCTGCCCAAGAAACTGGACCAGAGACGGAAACCTGCAGTCACTTTTGCAAAGTTTCCACCTGTGAACATTTTGTGGTCTCCGCGGCGAAACAGTTTTTTGGGTTTTTTTTAACCGGACACAAAGTCGGACATGCAGGACTGTGTCCAGTTAAAAAAAAAAAAAACAGTTCCACCACGAAGACCACAAAATGTTCACTGGCGAACACTGTCTGCCTGGTTTCCGCCTCCTGTCGACAGAAGATGGAAACCTGAAAGTGGAGACCGGGGCGCAGATGTGAACCCACCCTGACCATTATTATTCTGATCCACGCTGCCATTCCTTAGAAATATCTTCTTTCTTCCTTACGTAAAGGAGTTCTCTCGCAGCACTGGAGGCGTTCCCTTGCACTCATACAGCATTGGGGGAGTCCCCAGTGCTGCTTGAACACTCTCCAGCGACAGCCTCTGTCTTCTCTGCCTCTTCTCTCGCGCTCCTCTTCATTTCATCCAAAAGTGCCCACTTTTGGACGAAATGAAGAGACATGCTCAGTCAGCTATTTCACCTGCACTCAAGCATTTTTCATTTTGATGGAATGATCAGCATTTTTATTGGTTATGTTGATGGAGTGAATGCAGCCGCCATCGATGGATATGCAGTATTACAGACATCTCATCTGTTATGTGTACAGCCAGTCTTAGACAATCTGAATAGGCATTAGCCCTGGCATCAAGTAGGCTTGTACCCAACGCTGGAAGCTTATAGAATGAAGCCTGTGCTGTGAGATCTTACAGGTGAGCCTTTATTATACAGGGTTCTTCAAGAGCACACGGCTGCTCTGCCGTCCTCCTTAAAAATGGAGGACGGAAGAGCAGCGTCCTCCATTTTTAAGGGGTTCTTAAAAGATCTGTCTTCATCCCTAGCGGTCTATGGCCACTAAGTTTTGGGTTCTCCTATCCACTGTATATAACCCAAGAAAACACTCATTGAGATGAATCCATTATTATACATAACAACTGCAAATTATTTTGCTTCTGCTCAGCAGCTAAAGCCCATTCCTAGGCTAATACAAATAATTCCTTACTAATGCCCCTTTCTGTTACGGCCGGCCATGATTTTTACCCCTTTAAATGTCATAGTTACCAAGTGATAATAACCAGCAGTTAATCCCAATGACATCAAAAGAAGTTTTTTTTTCCCCACTATTTCCTTTCATGAGCAAAGCTCCAAATTACAGTCCTTTATTACACCCCCTCAATATTCGGGGCTTTTAACACAAACACAATATCTATCGAGCTCATTATTAGGAGGTAAAATGTGAAAACAACGAGGTTTTAATTTAGCACAGCGTTCACATTTCTGTAAAGAGGAATAAAATGGAGCCGGGGCTGTGCGAGCGCAGATGTAATTATATAGGCAGCGCCTACGAGGTGGTCAACAAGCTCTGCCTCTTCATTAAGTGAATAATTGGGCATGTTCTTATCCAGACACCTATTATTTTATGGCACTTTGAAATCCGAGACTTGCTGGTGTTAGTGAGTGCGGACGACATAATTATCATGGTAACCATATAAAAAATAAGTGTATAATTACCATTACAAGAACTTACTGTCATTATATTGTCACTGAAATTGTACAGGGAGCGGGAACGGGAATAAATTAATGTTTCTGCTCATGTCTGGGAAATATCAGAGATTGGAGATGGATTTCACTTCTGCTTGGTAATATGGCAAGTAACATATGGGGTGGATATGTACAAGCTGGGTGTAGAATAGCTGACGGATTATGGAATTGCATAGGTAAATTTATTTCATGCAGCACGGTGGCTCAGTGCTGGAGTCCTGGGTTCAAATCCTGCCACGGACAACATCTGCAAGGAGGTTGTATGTTCTTCCCGTGTTTGCACGAGTTTCCTCCCAAATTCCAAAGTTCCCATACTGATAGAGAATATAGGTTGTGATCCCTATAGGGTACAGTGACCTTGATGTCTGTAAAAGCGAGGCAGAAGATGATGGCGCTAGATTAGCAAGCAGATAAATAAATGCAAACTCGAATACAAATATTAGAGATGATCATCAAAGCTCCACAAAGCAGAGGGATCTGGTGAATAGGCTATTAAGTATGGGCCATGTTCAACCCTGCCAGCCATCCAGGAGAACTGAACTTGCCTAGAAACTAGGGTTGAGCGATCGGGAAAGATCGGATCCCGATCGGCGATAGAGCAAATTTCATGATTGGGATTGGCTGGAAAATGATCGGAAATCGGATTTTGAAATCTCAAGATCGGCTCAACCCTAAAATTGACTTTTCCCATAGAGAACCATTGACTAGGGTTGAGCGGTCAGGAAAGATCGGATCCCGATCGGCGATAGAGCAATCAGCATCACGATCGGCTGGAAAATTATCAAAAATCAGATTTTAAAAACGATCCTGAAATCTCAAGATCAGCTCAACCCTACTGTATACATCATATACAATTAGGGTTGAGCAATTGGGAATGATCGGATCCCGATTGAGCAAATTTCACAATCGCTACTGACTGGAAAATGATCGGAAATCAGATTTTAAAAATGTTCCTGAAATCTCAAGATCGGTTCAACCCTACTAGAAACCAATCACCCCTTGCTTTTTGGAGACCTAACCTTTTTGGCCACCCCAAGTTTGTATGTTCATGAGTGGCTAGGTAGGATGAAAAGATCATAAACAGAGTATAAGAATTTTCTAACAATTTTAAGTTGAGCCAAGCATAAGATTTTTGTGGCTCACAACCCAAGAATATTTGTACGCTCTGGAGTCTCTTTAGAGACAAACTCACTGGTGAACCTCGCAAGTATTCACAAGACGAATCTTACACCCATTATAAGGAAGTGATAATGCTAAATGAACACCATTTAGTTGTTAATGGGGAGTTTAAAGGGGTTTACCTGAAATTGGACAAATTGTAATCAAGGAAGAAAATGGGAAAAAAAAAAACACCTCCTCCTATCTAATAAATCTTCCACTCTTCCAATACTTCATTCCAACCCCATTGGTCTTGGTTTACTTAACAGCACTGATAACATCATATTGACGCCATTGGGGAGGACTAGATGGTAGGGTTGAGCGATCGGGAAAGATCGGATCCTGATCGGCGATCGAGCAAATTTCATGTTTGCGATCGGCTGGAAAATGATCAATAATTGGATTTTAAAAACGATCTTGAAATCTCAAGTTCGGCTCAACCCAACTAGATGGACTGCGCTGGAACAGATGGAAATTTTCAATACCCAAGTCATGATCTTTAGTTTTTCTTCTTCTGCTGATTTTTAGCCCAGAAATAAAAAAAAAACAAAAAAAAAACTTCAAGCATTTAGAGGTGAACATTTGCCGAAACTCTAGGGCAAGACGCCAACAAGTCTCACTACCTGGACCAGGATATGTATATAGGGTTAAGGCAGTGACCCGAACCTTTTCCGATGATGGAAAACCTATCTACGACTTGGCTTCACTACTTTTCTTTTAAAAGAACTTTTCCATCCCACAATATTAAAGTAACCAGCAATGTTCTTCCAAGATTTATAAAGTGGCTTGACTTTAATTTGGTCAAGTACCTTCTAAATCAGAGCAATGTTTTATCCAAAAAGTAGAAGAACACGAGAAAATTTAGTCTGCGGTATTGATTGATTTTCTGCGGTCCCTTACAGAGAGCTCGGAGAAGGAGACGATCTCTGGGCAGTGTAAAAAAAAATGGAAAAGTCTGAGAGGTGGACGAGAATAATTTCCCGTCTTCTTGCACACACAAGAGTCTTAAGTGTACCGTCATGTAGCTACATCTTGGTGGCGCCACTTACCTTTACCCGTGGTACAGCAAAGGATCATTTTAAATTTTAGATTCACTCGTCCATTTGCATCCCGGAGAGATAATGGGTTTCATAGAGAATACTGATGAATGCAATGTTCTTTTGTATGCGTTCTACTCTATGCCGCCGAGGTTTATGTTCAACATTTTCTCTTACAAAACTACCTTTCCTTTCCTCTTCTCATCCCGATCACATAATCCATTGTGAAGCCTGCCATATGTTACCTGAGCAGGACGGCTTAATAATTATGTAAAAATATTGCCGGGGTTCTGGCGGACTGAGATCTGCTTTTATATACTTTTAAGCACTTTTTAAAGATTGTATTAATACATCACTTTAACACGGACTTCAAGACAAGTCGCGGATCCTTCTTAATATTTTAGTATGTTTACTGTAACTGTATCTCATGCAGTATTCATGGCGTACACTTATATCATTCTAGGTTTCCTGATGTTTTCTCAAAATCAGACTGGTTATTATTTGATGTTTCTTAGAATTTTAGTAGCGCTACAGGCTGTACAGATAGAGCAGGGTGCACAAAGGCACATGGCAGCCAAAGTCACCGCCGGAAGAAGAAACAACCCTCACCCAAGAAAGTCTAAGTCAGAGTTTGCTGGAGCACTGAAGGGAATCACCAGTCTGAATAGTCAAGTCTTAAAGGGGTTTCGTGATGTAGACATTTTATCTCCTATGCACAGGAAGGGGACATGTGTGATCATTGGGGGTCTCACTTCTGGGACTCCTCAGTGATCATGAGGTCCATGTGTATGGTCCAAGGTCCATGTGTATGGTCCAAGGTCCATGTGTATGGTCCAAGGTCCATGTGTATGGTCCAAGGTCCATGTGTATGGTCCAAGGTCCATGTGTATGGTCCAAGGTCCATGTGTATGGAGCCGTGGCTTGTGCATGTGTGGCCACCGCAGATCACCATCTTGACAGTCTCATAGAAGTGAATGCAGCAGTCTCCATGCACTCCATCCGCATGGAACACACAAGGAAACTTTGGGGTAAAAACAGGGAGGTTGTCCCCGCCGCCGTCTTGGAGATCCAAGCGCAGATATTTTGCGGATGTTGGCTTGTTATCCAAGATAGACTGGATGATGCTGAGATCAGGGCTATATCACCGGAGGCCATATCATCACTTCCAAGACTCCTCGTCCAAAGAGCAAAGGTCACACCAAATATTAATGGGGTTTAGATTTCTCTTTCCGTCATTCACTTCATTTTGTTCATTGGCACAAACTATTAACCCTTCATTCTTTCTTTGCAGCATTTTGCCACACCTGTGTAAATCTTTTGCACAGTATGCCCTTGGATTTCAGTGCCTTATATCCCATTTTACTGTTCTGCTACATGGCCTCAGCGTGGGTATTTATGTCCCCTGGCCTTGTAATTTATAACCCGGAAAAAAGGAACACAAATGAGCGTGTGTATCAGCCCTGGGAACCAAAAAGTTGGTTCTACACCGTTCTGGCTCCTTCCACTCAATCTATCTATTTAGTCCAAGAGCTTGCCAACATGCCATCATCCAAGAGGTAAACAAATCTCTAAAGCCACATTTATTTTACCTAGAAGTTCTCACTCTGCATTGTATTATTCATGGAAGCCTCTGTTTTTCACATACCCGTGAGATTAGACACATTTCTAAGCCTGTTGATGGAAGAGCACTTATTCCGACAATTTTCTTCAGCTTCTGCAGCACATACTCTCATCGGCTCGGAAGTCATTAATAATTGTAAAGTCTTTTCAAATTCTCTTTTCCTAAATATTTGTAGCGCTTTACTCATTGAGGCTTACGATATGTACGGATGCGCTTCACCAGGGGCGTTTAAGTGCCTCTTCCAGGAGAAAATTGTTTCAAATAAAATAATGCATAAGAATTCACAATACATATAAAGAGGTGGACGTCCGGCAGGAGACGGGGGGGTATAAATGAAGCCAGCGGGAAATTGGTTGTATAGGGCCCGCCAACAGAGTTTCAGTAACTATTGTTTTATTCATGTGTACTTTGATGTTTTCTTGTGTAATCTGTTGTGGAGCATTACAGGTTGTCACATACTTGTGTCTACTAGATTATAGATGGCCCTAATAAGAAGGTCTGTTATAGGGAACCCTTATCCTCCAATGCTACAACCTATCAAAATGTATATTCACAAACTGGTGATGCTAAAAGGTTATTTCTAAAATAGGCCGGGGAGATGAAAAATATATTAAAAAAATAAAGAAAGAAATAACTCAAACTCACCTGTACTCGGTGCTCTGGAGTCTTCTAGAAGTGAAACGCCTTGCCCGCTGTGACATCACGGATCTCTTCTACTGAAGCCACTGATTGGTCTCAGTCGTCACCTGACTGTTGTGACCAATCAATGGCATCAGGACGTGACCCCGGGAAGTCACAAGTAGTGACATTCACATGTCCTTTTCTGAAGCTGCTGACTGGCTACATTCAGCAGGGACTTCTGCTGGAGGACAACATTGCAAATTTAGCCCCGCCCACTTTGTATTGACTCCGCCCATTCTCATTCATTTTTCATGTGCCCGCACACAGTATAATCCTCCTACAGTCACCCGTAAATTATATGTCCCCCCTCTATCTCTCCCCCAGTTTCATATACACCCTTCATCTGCCCCCAGTTTCATGTCCCCCCTCCATCTCTGCCCCCAGATTCATGTCCCCGCATCTCTGCCCCCAGTGTCATGCCGTCCTCTCCTTCATCTGTCCCCAGTTTCACGTTCCACCTCCACATTACACTTACCTTCTCCTCGTTCCTCCGCTGCATTCTGCGCACCTCTCTCTCTCTCTCACTGGCGCACAGTTGTAGACGCGATGTGACATCATCACATCGCGTCTACAAGCCAGTAGGCGGCGTTCAGTCGCGAAGCAAGGAGCTGACATGTGTCAGCTCCTTGCTTCAGCCGCGTATGTGTTCAACTCAGATCTGCGTCCTCTGGACGCAGATCTGAGTTGAAATCGGGACATACCTCCCTCCATCCGGGACCGCGGGACATGTCACCGGAATCAGGACGGTTGGGAGGTATGCAACAATGGACTGGCAGGACCGGACTGTGCTCGGAGGCATCAGAGCAGCAGAGAAAGGTGAGGATTTTTTTTTTTCACCTCCCTCGGCCTGCTTAAAATATAAAATTTTTGCCTGGACAACCTCTTGAAGTCAGTAGCACCTGAGGCGGTCCCAAGACTATTTTTGTTACTTGTGGTTTATGTGGCACCTAAAAAGTCCACGTGGAACCCTGCTCAGTGGAAATCACTAATATAAAACATGTCAATGCTGTATTTACCAGGCATACATTGAGTCACCAGAACTGCAAACCTCCCCTGTGCATTATAAATGGCGCAGCAGAACATTTGCTACCCTGCTGCAGAGAGGTATAGCGAGTCCATTACTAGGAGTACCAGGTCCACATGAGCAAAGACTAAAACCAAGAACGGGTTGCAAACTATATATTAAAGGGGGCTGAAAATGAATAAGGGGATAAAAACGGTGGCCAAAAATGTAATTGTCTCGACTATAAAAAGTTCCCATTTATATAAAAATCATAGCTTAGGATTCACATTCTCAAAAGTCACTTATTTTCAGATCCAATAGCCTACAATGTCCTCCAGCATTGTACTGAACCTGCCGATGGCAGACTTGTAGCTTTATTCTTTATGTTTTGCAGTTCGCAGGAATCAGTTTGCACCTCCTAAACAATTATAACGCGTTCCAGCTACATGACTCTCCTCCGGTAGTCAAGGCAACCTATCAATTTTCACCTTCTGCATAAAGTCATTAGACCCCTCTCGTGTATAAAGTTCTCCTTCCGTGCAGACTAACGCCCCTTTCTACTGTTGCCTTCATTTCTCTGTCCTCTGGGGCACGATGAGGTCAGGCCGGGGCTCTTACCCTTTTATACCTCGCTCTTGGATTGATATCAGATGAACCTTTTGCATAGAGATGGCTTCAATTCCAGTCGTTTAGTTTAGATTGCAGAACATGTACCGGGAAGAGATCGTCCTCCCGGGACCACGCATAACTTTTTATTGATATGAAACTAATGAAAAGGGGAAACCTAATTATCTGTCTTTCATACCAATGTTAAGAGGTCGTCTATGCAACGTTCCCGGATCAACTTACAGTCTCGCAAGCATATTAGATGGGGACAAAGGTAGGAGCAACCGCTTCACCTTGAGAAATCTAACCTGCGTCATGGGACGTGTCCTCTGGCGGGTGGAAGGAGCTGCATGATGCGATTACTCCCTAAAGTCACATTATAATTGCGCGTGCGAGCTGTAAAAATACACGATTAGGAGCATCATTAGGAGAAGTAATGTGGTATAAGGAAAACTGTATGCAAATAAAATGGTGAAGTCTGCTCTGGAAGAGTCAATTATCCGAATATCATATGTGCCCGAGGTGGTGCCCTATTAAGAGCAGTGATGAGAAAAAGTTCTTTGCAATCCGTCTTGTATTCCTAAGAGTTCATTAGCGGTGGTGTGTGAGAATGAGGAATAGCTGCAGCTCACGGGATGGAGAATAAGAATATGATCCAAGAATAAGATGTATTCGCATTCTTTAATACGGAGTTTATGGAACATGAGAGTTCTCAGAATGACTGATTTTTATTTGATGTAGTTTGAATTGGTATACCTGTCTGAATATGGGGGGGGGGGGAGGGGGAATCGGGGATCACCCCACTTCTGTTTTGTATGTGAGTAGAGAGGTGACCGCACATGTAACTCTCTCTCCATCCACTTCTCTGGGAGTTGTAGAATAGTAAACTCCTAAAGAAGGGAATGGAGAGAGTCACCCAGATGCATCCGACTAGACTGGGATCAGGGAACCCTCATTTTTAAGGTAAGTATACATCCGTTACGTAGGAGCTGATCTATAGTAACTCAATGACCCTTAAACAGTGACCTGAGCTGTCTTCTCCTCTGTCCACCATGTGGTTCCATTGGCTGCTGAATAGGGTTGAGCCGATTTCTGATCATTTTCTAGCCGATCCCGATTGCGAAATTTGCTCGATTGCCAATCGGGATCCAATCTTTTCCGATCCCGATCCTCAACCCTAGTCAATGCTTCTCTATGGGAAAAGTCACTTGAGAAAGTCACTTGGGTCGGAATTCTGATCACGATAGTGAAATTTACTCGATCGCCGATCGGAATCCGATCTTTTCTGATACCGATCGCTCAATCCTACTGCTTAGAACAGGTGATTGGTGCGGTGTCAGATGTTGGACCCCCACTGTATTGAGGTTGATGAGCTATCTGAAGGACGAGTCATCAGTATCAAAATCCCAGAAAGTACAAAGTAATACAGTGGTGGTCAAATTAAGTTTGTTCTTTTCCCAAAAATTTTGAAGCAAACTATTCTGTATTACAAGCTCTACCATAAAGGCAAGGCACATAGCAGCTATAGGTGGGTGGGAGTGTTGCAGGTAGTGTCAGTGTCTGCTTGCAGCATGTGAGGCCCATGGACAATTTGGGAAAGTGCTTTCTGTAACAGTTGTCAATATATTTTAGTCTATTCCTCTCTATAATCTGAAATGGCTGTTAGCAAAGAGGCTGATGGTGATTTTTTTTTTAAATTGAGGACTACAAAATGCAGAATAGAAGGAGGGGCTACTAATAAAATATAGCTAAGTTGTCAATTAACACTCAGCACAGTATCCAGCAAACACGTTTTATAACCTGAATAAATGAGCCGCAGTTAAACAAGCTGAGAGGCTGAGATAAAACCGTAAGAAAACCGCTCATAAACCATTAAAAATGAGCGTCTGCAGGGACAGTAGTAAAAGTCTCCTAGATGGCAATGTGTGATAGGTGAGGCACAAACACTCCTGACTGTTACACGTTCATAACTATAGCCATGGAAACTGTGTAACGGATCTAGTCACTCGTCATGTACTGATTGTAATGGAAATGCCACAAAATAATGTCCAAAACTGCAGAAGCTGACAGATAACAGCACAAGCTATCTAAATTCTGGCAATACCCTGACCGCTTCATCAGTGCCAGCTGCATGGCAGGTTGGACTTTGTCAAATCAGGACCCAGCATCAGTATATTAGCAGCATAGTGCAGACTATAGATGTAACTGCAGATTAAAATCAGACCAGGAAAACAACAGCAAAACAAGCAAAGTCAAACCAGAATATCCAAATTAGAATCGGGAATAAACATTTCCAAGCAGAGGTCAAGTCAGAGAGTTCACAGTCAAAGCCAAATCAGTAAGCAGGCAGATATCCAGTAAAAAGTCAGGAATACAGCAAATAAACAGGTTCCTGAGCGCTGAAGCATAACTCCAACTAATAGCAGGCACATGGGAAGTTCTGAACAGACTTTATATATCTCACCTCAACTTCGAAAATGAGGCAGCGCTCTGGTTGGCTCAGCATCTCAGAAATCTGACTAGCTGCAGAGCCAGAGAAGACTTCACGTATCGCCATGAAAAACAAAGTGACAGTAGTGAGCGGTGCTGCTCTGAGGAGAATACATATCGAGAATCTGAAGACGGATTATGAGTTTCTAATGGTTTACTTCATTCCTCATCAAAACTGCTAGTACTGATGAAACTGCTCATACCAGCAGGGTAACCCAGGGAGTGAGTGATGAGTATAATTCTCAGTATTTGCCTCTCATAGGACTCCCTGCTCCTTATATGTGTCAGTACTAGGACGAGAGTAGGAAGGGGGAACCATGAGGGTGGTGGGTATTCAGTAACCTATATAGTGTGTGTAATAGGAGCAACAGAATTATACTGTGTGGGGTTTCCTAAGCAGAGTATTAAACTGGGGGGGGGGGGGGGGGCACTAAAAGGGCATTCTGTTGTGGGTTAAGAGCTCCCCCCTCTGCAAAAGCTTGTGCACACCCCTGAGTATATACATGTGGTATGGATGTGTAATATGGGGATAATAGGCCTCTATATCATGTGCCTCTGTCTACATTTAATCATATTGTACTACAGAGGAATTCTTCCATAGAAGCATTGCTTTATATGAATCTGTAATACCTAACCACCATACAGGCTCCTTATGTCAGATACTGAATACTACCTATTCACTTACTACCTGACAAAGGAAGATGTGGGTAACCACATAGCAAATGGATGGACCAGGAGGAAACAGACCTCAAGGAGTGTCCACTCACTAGGACTCCCACTGATCCTGCTTCAATACCACAACTAGGTGAAGTCTGAATGAGTCGTGAAGTCTATTGCAAAGAGTTAATCGGTATTCTGCAAATAAGGTGAAGGTGAATTCAAGACATCATAATGGAAAAAACAAGATGTCAAAATATGAATGTGGGTAAATATGATGTGAGCAGAAGCAAAACCACTTCACTTGCAAATTGCTGAAGAGCAGCAGATGTTAAAGTTTTCAGAGGGTTCAGCATTCAATAAGACAGCGTTAGTGATGACTATGACGGGCACAGACAGCTTCCTTATTTCTTAGACTCTGAGGGCAGGAGAAGACGACTCCATGTTCTACTTGGAAAGGAACAGAGATTTCTTGCGTTCATCACTAACGTCTTGTATTCCT
Organism: Leptodactylus fuscus; assembly: GCF_031893055.1. Lineage (NCBI taxonomy): Eukaryota > Metazoa > Chordata > Amphibia > Anura > Leptodactylidae > Leptodactylus > Leptodactylus fuscus. The sequence goes on along the minus strand of NC_134274.1, from coordinate 9,881,383 downwards.
TAAATCCCTGTGCGACTTTAACGGAAAAGGTTGATGAGTGTGTAAAAGTCAAGAAGTATTAAGGCAGGAGAAGTGCTCAGAGAAGCAGAATAAGTTGTGCGCAGATTACTTAGCAAACTGTGTGAGAATTATATGGCTGCCCCCTCCTATCCTTAATGAATGGTGACAAGTACAGCAGGACGGTGAGTGCCCTGTAGAGATCTCCCATCTGGTAACCTGTGAGTCAAGCAATCGAAAAGGACAAAAGACGACGACAACACAAAAAACCTCTTTTGCTGTTCTGCTGTCATGGCGAGGCGACTGCCAGCTCCTCCGCTCTCCGCAGTGACAGTGTTTTCTGTTCGGTGACATTTTAAAAGGACTTCAGAGACATCCATAAAACATTTCTGCTATGTTAGCGGCAAAGCTACCTGTCCCAATTAGCATGCGACAAAACATTAGAAAACCAAGGTAAGATACGAGGACTGGCGGGCCCCACCACCACTCTGGGGATATTTACTTCCATATATTGCCGTGATAAAAGCCGCTATAGTTCTCGCCTGTTGTGTCTAAATACGTGCCATTACGGGAAGAAACAACGACTTTGTGCTTTGCTGAACCTGTTACCTTATGTTTTATTGTTGGAGGAGTAAATAAAATATGGCGGCGTAAAAATGTGACACAGGAGAAGCCAGTGTGTGCGCGAGGCACATTATGGGGACCGTATATATTCTTCATTAATAGCAACAACGGCGCAGGTGTCATTACATGTGCAAGATGTTATCATAAAATACAGCGGAGAGGAGAACGCAGCCCGGGCAGGTCATTATGCAGAATATGCAGAACATTTACAAGCAAAATATTTTATGTTAATCATTTGCTATTTTTTTTTTTTATATGTACAATTTATGGAAGGGAGGGGGCTAATGCATTCATGTAAAGGAACGCTTGTACTTTATATGCATAACATTTTATTGGAGAAATATGCAATGAGAGCAATGGCGGTGAAAACAAAACCAGGAGTGGGCTGAAAGAGAAGAACCTGCGCCTTACAGGGATTCTCCTCAACCGGAACGGCCACATTTTTGGTTGACGACTTAGCAGTGCCTTTTAGCCAAAGCCAGGAGCAGATACAGCAGAAGAGAGACGTATAAGGGTTCCTTTAATGGGATCCTATCATTAAAATGCAATTTTTTCTGACTAACACGTAGGAACAGCCTTAAGAAAGGCTATTCTTCTCCTACTTTTAAATGACTTCTCCGCGCCACCGTTCGGTAGAAATCCCAGTTTTCTTCGGTATGCAAATGAGTTCTCTTGCAGCACTGGGGGCGTGCCCAGTGCTCAAACAGCACCAGGGGCATCCCCAATGCTGCGAGAGAACTCTCTAGCGACGCCTTTATCTTTTTCTGGAATGGCCTCTTTACACATCGTCTTCCGGCGCTGGGGTCAAACTACTACACATGTGCAAGTCCTGTAATTTAATGGAGTACAGGAGCATACTGCGCATGCTCGCATAAACAGCCACAAAAAAATGGCTGCCAGCATGTGCTGTTGGCTCTGCCCGAGGCCCGACAGCAGACCCGACATGCGCATGCGTTGAAGTTTGACTCCCAGCGCCGGAAGAAGACGCGAAGGGCTGGCTTCATGCATTTCCCCGGCAGTTAGGGCATGCTTAAAGGGAGTGTGTCACCAGAGCCCAGTATATCAATACAGATAAATAGTTTAGGGTCCGATGAACCAAGTTTCGTTTTCCTCTAGTAAATCGGGGCCTGTGCTGCCAAGATATCACCTTTTTTTCTTAATGCGCAATAAGCTTTTAGGATTGCTCCAAACCAGTAAGCAGCAACATCTTCATTGCGCCAAAAAGATAATTTGACAAAAAAAGGCGACCCTGACCTATCTACTTGTGAGGCTGGCGTAATATGCTGGGACCTGGTGACAGAAGACAAGAATGAATGATACAAGACACAATATAAGATACTGCTCCCTCAGATACAACATGGCAATAGTATTGACTGGATTGTTCCTATACATTGCCTAAATTACGTGCCCCATATTAGAGTGAGCTATAACAATGGTCCTTTAGCAGTGTCATCCACACTTTGTACCCCAGTAGTGCCATCTGCATCTCTTCTGTCCGATATAAGAAACATACACAAGTACCTGATGGCTCGTACATGTATCCTGATATCTAGGAGCAGTGCAGGATATAAAGATGCCACTATAGTAAAGCATTACGGGCCTAGTGTGATACCCAGGCTGCAGGCTATACATCCCTGCTCTAGAGTTTATACATCGTTAAACAGCATCCTATCATGCTGTATAACAATATAAGATTCCATATTTGTTACCGATAGAACAAAGCATGTACTACGCATTTCTAACGTGTGTCGAGTACAGTACATTCCAAGGACATACAGCCGAGATGCCGCTGCTGCTGATTCTTCTTCAAGGATCAGGCGCAGTTTTCAGTGACTCACATAGTGACGGATCATTTGTATCTCTGTTGCATCTGTCGCTGCACACTATTCACTAGGCGCTGGATGACAGGAGCAATCTTAGCATGATCATCTCCTGCAGAAATCATTTATACATCAAGCACGTACCAGGAGGCAAAGCATCATCGGTGCCTCCGAACAACATGTCCTGGAAGGAAAGTGCATCATAGGGGCCTGTGATGGAAGTCTCATTTCACAGAGCAATGGCTTTAAGAATATCTGATGTACCATAGACGTCGTTGAAGTGTCAGTCAGAAGTTCTTGAATCCTTTCTTCAGAGGAACACTAATAAAATATATTTATTGCATCATTGTTAAAGGGGTTGTAAAGTTTTTATTGAAGTCGAGCTCCAGTCTTGGTGCCAATGTAAACATTATATTAGTGAGCTGTATTGTCAGCAATTCCCTAAAGTGTCTGTTACTGGAATCACAAGTGGACGTGCTGCTGGTAATATAGCAAGGGAGCAATGGGGAATCATAACCCGTCTGAAGCCTTCCCGGCAATGTCTACAAGACTCAGGACCTTCTACAGACCTCATAGCAATGTCGGCACTATGAATACACTAGGGAAAATGTATTAAGATTGGCATATTGTACACCAGTCTTCATAAATCTCCAATTCCCTGCAGCAATTGGACTGTTTATTAAGAAGCTGCGGCCTCTTCAAGGACCTTTCCCTGCGCTGGAATGGAAATCTACGCTAGGGAGGAACTGGAGCGGATTTCACTTCTAAGTCACACAAGTACACTGGCATGAGTTATAATAAATCATTTACACACTATGTGGTGGGCAGGATATGGATTGGGGTTTGTGGCTCATGTTTAGCACACACATGTGCCTCGGTATCTTCCTTCTATGCACAATTCAGGAAGTTTACTGGGTAACCCAAATAGCGAGCATTTACCTTCCTTCTGAGTTAGCAACAGCACTTCTCACTACAGCGCATGCGCAGGATTGTAGCGACGCAGCGAAGAATAAGAAGAAGAGAATATCTACACATGAAGGGGCGCGCAGCCGCCAGAGGAGGCTCAACACTGGATATGATGGTGCTGTGCTTGGAGCATAGGGGGGAAAAAAAGCAACAGAAAACCAGATGTACCACATGCAACAAAGATGCGTTAAGTTTATGATAGTGTCTAGTCGTAGCCATAATAATAATAAATCCAGGGCCACCATTTACCATCCTCCTAGAGCCATCATCAGAATACAGCCACTTTTTAGAACGCTGTCAACCTTCCCCGATCCATCAACAAAATACGAGCCCCAGGTACTACTCTCCAACCACCATGATCTACCACCACTCGGCATCAACAGAACAAAAGCATTGGTTGAAGCCGTGTGCATCAGTGAGAACCCGACCAGCCTCATCAGAAGGAGCCAGGCACTGTCCACAGCCATTCCAGCACCAGGGTCCTCCTGACATGAAGTGCCTACTGGAGACTCCTTTATTAATGGATTCAATATATAGTCAGTATGTAATAAGTTCCTCCTAGTTGTGGTTGCAGATAGGAAGAACGTTAGAAGCACTGCTTGAAAATCTCGATTCTCTGTCCTGATAATGTAATGTAATGTAGATGACGTGAGTACATAATTGCTAAAGCTCCTAGAATATCTAGGAGGCTTGCAAAAAAAAAAAAAAAAAGTTGACCTTTCAAAGTCCCAGAAGAGCAGGCCAGTCTCCCAGGCCCAGCGGAGCTCCTGCATCCCCAGGCTAGCTGTCATGTTACATACGAGTCTATGCTCCATCTATAAGGGCATGCACTTGCCTGAAAATTTTGTGGCAGGCGCTGCACATTGTTCTCCCAGAGGGCCGGTGTTGCACGTATTTTTTACAAATACTAGTGCAGGTAAATCTTCTTACATGGGCCTTTTTTTGTGAGTGATGCGCTACGCCCTGGTCCTCCATGACACTGTGATTGGTTTCCTTATATTGATGGTGCATTTTTAATCTTTTTAACATTCTCTCTTGGTCCGATGGGAAATGCAAGGTCTGGATCTTACGTGTCGTTTTTATTTTCTTGTTTATAGAAAATGTTAATGTGGCCCGGCAATGTCTTTATCTGCCCTTACAACTCTGTTTATTTAGAGGCGTTGACATTATAAGTACAGTTCCTGTGTGAAGAAGGGTATGGTAAGACAGACCTTGGATGGCCACTAGTTCTTCCCCACTAATAATCTTCTGTAATACCTCGGAACCATTTTTATTGCTACAATGCATCTAAAATATAAACTAAACCCTGTTTAACATCCCTACATATACAGCTCTTATACATCCTCGGCTACAAACCCTATATGGTCTATATAATTTAGTCTAAGTTCACACAAGTGTTTGAGTCTCCGTATGAGACTCCGGGCCCCTTTCTGCTTAAAACTAGCCGATAGAAAAGTCCTGCACGGATTTCAGCAGAAACCTGGCGGACCCCATTATAGTCTATGGACTTTGCAGGTTTCCACGTGTAATCGCTTATTAAGTGCATTGGGTTTCTGTCTTTCAGGGATTCCAAGAGGACCCAAAGGATGGAAATCCGAACACTAGTGTGAACCTGGTGTAAGTAGGGGACATCTGGAAGGGTATAACTACTGAATTAAGGCTTGATTGTAGTCTGACACCATGGAGATCTGTAGGGCTGGGTACATCAAATAGTAGATTTTTAATCCATAATATTTGCAAAGCTGATTCCCCTTTTTATTTAGATGCAATAAAAAAATTTTTTGCAAAACTAAACCTAACATTCAGGGTTTTTTTTTTTTAATAAAAATTTTCCAGTGTTCAGAGCCAGAAAATGTTACAATTTCTTCTTGTTATTTTTCGGTAACCACCATTCTAACACCTTTATAGCTCTCACAGCGATGTCACTTCCTGAATACAAACGATGTACATGATTCCGGGGATATCACGCGGTACAAATACAGACAAGTGATATCTGCTGAGGCTTACACACCTATCGCCTCGCTCTGTGCTAAAAACCACGGCAATAATTGACATGCTGTTTCCCGCTGGAAACAATAGGAGGCAGTAAGGAGGAGACAGTGGGTGGTTTGTTTTTTTTCACACTGATTCCAATGTGGGAAGTGTTCTGAAATCAGCATGATCGATGCACAGTGTGAACATACCCTGAGGTGATATCTGCTCTGGAAGCCTCACTAGTCAGCCACACAACAGCTGCATCTCGTTTCCACAAAACTTTACATCTCAAGGTTTATCTACTGATGATTTAACAGAAAATAGTTGGAGAAAAAGTGCCCATGGAGGGCGATACCTAACTTATAAGCGCGGTGACTTGACAAATGCAACAGATGACATATGTGACGATTTGGCAGGCTGTGCAGAACACATTGCAAGGCTTCCAGCCGACATTGAGAATACATCTATACTATACCCAAGGACATCAGATGCTGAACACAGCAAGAACTGCAATTTCTAAGCTTATGAAATGTTTTTCCCTGAACATTAACATGTCCTTATACATTGTATGTCTGAAATTTTGCAACAGAAGGCTGAAATCCATGAAGAACTGCTCTCAAAAACACCAGCAGACCTTCAGAAATCTGCTCTGGAAGGCGCAGAGAGGAGTAGGGTGCTGTAGAAATGAAAAATAATACCATATAGTGGTTATATAAATACATATCTGATGGGCTAGATGAGACATGGAACGATCAGACCATTGGTCAGTGATGGACTAGATGAGACATGGAACGATCAGACCATTGGTCAGTGATGGACTAGATGAGACATGGAACGATCAGACCATTGGTCAGTGATGGACTAGCGCTTGCGGTTCTTCAAATTTCAACAAAATGTTCACCTCTATAAACAACTTCACTTGGGTTTCCTTTATTTATGGACCACCCTCAGGCACCGACTGTTTTCCAAATGCTCAGTTTGCCCCAGTATTACCTCGAAGACATTAGAGTATTGATCAAAGACCTTGTTGCAGAAAAGACAAAGCATTGATCACCGAGCGCCCTGAAAGCCTTGTTACATAAAGCACATGGCATTTTACAAACTAATATGACTCTCACTTACAAGCACTGACAGAATCGATGCGCAAGCAGATGTCTGTCCCAGGTACTTTAAGACAAATAGCTAGACTAGCATCACACTTCATTGAGAGGAGTACTGCATACGTGTGTAAACACCTTGTGCTTTATTCAGACAGGGTGGTATGTCCTATATCACTGCAGGAAGCTGCAAGTGATGGTGATAATGTCATCACCCCGATGGGAACTTCATTCACAGAACATAGGCTGCCTAAAGTAGTCCGCTGGGGCATGTGGACATCATAGAGGGGTCGTAATATGAACAGGGGAAGTTATCGTAAACCTTCAAGACTTAAATGGGTTGGCCCATCTACAATGTATGTGATCCCCTGGGGTCCAACCAATTTGACTGACACAATTATTACGTGGGCCCCCAATCTGGAGCTGACCAACCATGCAAAATATCACTGCAATCCATGTCAACAGAGCTAAGGCCCCTATTCCACCCCCGTATATATAATACACACTTATTCATTTCTATGGCTCTATACACATTCGTAGCAGGCCATACAGAAACATCCATGGAACATGGAGCCAATCTTATTCCTATCTGTATTTGCGGCACAGACTCGCCCATACACGTGTGTAAGGATCATATAATCTTTGTGTGGATCTATGTTACAGATGACAATTGGATACAATTGAGACATATTTTTTGCATAGTTCAAGTCCTTTTTAGTGGACAGTCAACACCACTACAGTTGTGTGCATGTAGCCTAAGGGTCAATGCACACAGAGTTTTCCGGTGCTGATTCCATGTCAGAATTTGCACACAAAAAAAAAAAAACACGACTCCCATTGACTTAAATGGGTTCCTTTTTCTGCGAGCAAAATCCACATCCAAAAACTCTGTGCATTGACCCCAAGATGGAATACATGGAGCGGTATTGCACATGCCTGACCACCACTCCATTAAAACCTCCCCAGAGGAGGGGGCTCAGGATCCTCATTGTAGTGATCACTGAGGGTCTTCGCTCTCTGACTCCGATCCAGTAAATAGATCTATATTTCTGTTTCCCGTTAATGAACCCCTTTAATGCTTATCCTATCCCACCGTATACTACTGTGACGGTGGCCGAGTCGATGCATGATAACAGAAGCTTCTATTAAATACGGCAATTCGGCTCTGAAAGGGTAAAATGAAGAGCAACAGAACATTATAAAAGTCAATGTCAGCAGAGTCTGGGCCGAAAATCCCACAAGTAAAGACAGCAATCCCAGCACAGCTGCTGCGACTAATCAAGTGTGATTGCAACGAGAGAACAGTCTGTGTGCGCGATGTTAGAGGAGCAGGTCACGTAAGGAGGCGAGCAGACAAACACGCTCAATACTAGGCTATGCCGTTACCAAATGGAAGGGTCAGGTACAGGGGGCTACAAATACATCTAGATGTTTGGGTGTTTGATGTGGACTGGAGATAACACTCATAGATAATTCATCATGGATTATTCCACCTTTATCTGTAGATTTAGACTCCTGTATTTCCAACCTAAAACTACTTTTCTATTGCCTCACTAGGTAGGAGATTATAAGTGAAGGACCTTATGTTCAGCCTTTAAATGTGCAATAGAATCACTGGATGTCTTGTAAGGCTCCTTCTGCCTACTTGGCCCTCTCCAGAAGGAGAAACACAACCCCCTGGAAAACCATGCAAGAGACAAACGCCTATTTCACAATACCATTCCCCAACTGAAGTATAAGCGGCTGTATACTGTGGCTGACCCAAAGCTAAAAGGACATTTGGGATGGCTTTGTGAGGATAGACCTGCCAGTCAGTGATTCATTGGCAATCCATAGGGTTAACCCTTAAAAGGGTTGGCACAAGCCTAAAACTTATCCTCTATACCTTTATTAGAGTAACTCACCGAATGCTGGGCTTCCAATCACTAATAATGGGGGTCTTGTTGCTCCATCTAAATAGAGCAGTAGGTCGTGCAACCCCATTCAGAGTCAGTCAATGGGACTACCAGAGATAGCGGAGCTCTGCACTCGGCAGTCCCATAGAGAACGATCGGAGCGACAATACACCTGCGTATCCTGCCGGTGGGAGAATGAGGCCCCTCGTCTTCTCTTTGGTGAGGAGTCCTTATTACCCCCCGCCGAAGATGTTGAGGAAATTGGTGACATTTGTATTAAGTGCCTTTGTCATGTTTTTAGTGTCTTCCAATAAGCATTTTCATAGTCCGGGCAGCTGAGATAAGAAGAGCTATTAGAAGGGTTCCTCACATTGTGGAGGGGACGCTGTAGTTATACTTTAGGTTTGTCTTTGGGGTTAATATCCATTGATATAGTCATTTCTCTTTGCAAATTTTTACTGTCTCCAAGTAATAGGATAACATATAAAAATATACACAAGCAATGTTACCGTATTCATTAAGAAATAGCGTGGAACAGTCCAAGGTCACATGAAGAGCGCCGGCTCACGAGTATGTGAATCACCTGGTGATAGACTGTCTGCACTATCCACAATTCTCATTACATAAGACTGCAGCGTACAAAGATGTAGGAGGACACAATGAACGCCTGAACCCAATGTCAACATTCGTTTCTTACAATAACATCTCTTACATAAATGTTCTTATTCACCGAGCGATCGCTGGAAATAAATGGTAATCTACGACTGAACATCTAAAGAAATATTAAGAAAATGTACAGGAAACAATTCAACGTGAATGTGACCAGGGGTTCGAGAAATTACTTGGCCTCATGTATCAGTCTGTAGACAAAAGTCTGAACTAAACAAAGCAATTCTGCACACGGTGTTTATTACAGATCCCCTATGGCATGTGTATACAGCTCATATGCAGAACTTTGTGTCTCTATAGTTACAGACTGCAAATGAAGCTTATGTAGTCTGACTCTGTAGTCCGAGGTGCATTCACATGGAGGAAAATGGCGCTGAATTTGGTGCAGAATCCGCACTGAAAAAAAAACAAAACAGCCTCCCGTTGACTTCAATGGATTTCTTTGTCACCAAAATATAACACATATTTCCCCTTTAATATTGAGCATAGAATATTGGACCTAACAATGTTATGGGGACAGAAGGTAAAATTTACTTTATAAGTTTTTCAACCAGTCTACTGGATAGGTATCATAAGGGCAGGACATGACCCGCTCCAGTCACAGATTCAGACATGGTTTCTCTGTGACCCTTGTATTGGAGAAGGAGGAAGGGTCAGCTGATAGATTCAGCCCCCTGTAGACAATCCCTGGTGTATACCGCCGATGGTGCTGGACAAGCCGTTTTGGCAGCAGCAAATAATCAATTGCACGACTCCATCATTACCAGCCCAGACACAGACTAGTCATCAACATTTACTGAAATTCATTATTAAATGAGGTAGAAAAGGAATGCGCGAGCAGGACACAAATACTGGCAATGCACAGATGAGGAGTCCGGCATCTTCACACCTGTAAGTATAGAGCAGAGAGCCGTCATTTATCTGCAGGAAAATACTACAATGCAAAAGGAGTTGTCTGAGCGGTGTCATTATACTGTGTGCTCCATAACAGAAAGGTAAGATGGTGACACGGACATCCTCTCTGCAATCTTATAGTATATATTGCTGGATTATTGGTAGTTATAATAAGCTGCCTCTATGGGTTGTGCCTGGGATTGCAACTCGTCCTCACTAAGGCTATGGTCACGCTAGTGTTGGATGTCTGTTCGGGAAATCTGTCCCCTGTTCCACGTAAAATATGTGTAAATTTCAAGCAGAAACCAAGTGGGCCTAATTATAGTCTATGGAGTATGCGGGTTTCCCAAGGGGAGATATAGAACGGAAACCTGAACGCGAGTGTGAGCCTAGCGTAACGTGAACAGGGCTGAGCTGCTATTCCATAAAGGATATGATATGGACAGTGGACCCACCTATATACAACCCCCACCCCCTAGAGACCTACTTTAGACACGTAAGTTTGCACTACACGTATACAGTTTTCGCCGACCATTTTCAGGGTAATCTACCTCCAGTCTATCTGACCTTCCTGCTCCCGGATTCTCGGGAATACATAGAAGGTTTATCAAAGGACTTTGAGGAATTGATAGAAGTGCGGAGCTACCGCTGTGGCTCCAGACATCCATTACTATCTCAGCAGTGCAATTTCATTAAAAGTTTCCCTCGCCCCGATACGGCTCCCTCCCCCCATTGCTCTTCTGCTGATACGCACATTAATATTTTTTGGACTGTAAATAAGTCTTTTTTTCATGTGTGCACATTGTGTATTACATCATCTCTGCCCCGGAGTCTATACCTCATCAATAACCTTGTATCTGTCAAATGTCCCACAGCCCCCGGAGTCCAGATTTAATTAAAAAACAGCTGGGACCTAAGCAAAACGGAAAGCGAGATGACGAAAATTAAAGCAATTTCTCACTCTGAGGGGCGAGGGAGAAAAATTAAATGGAAAAGGAAACTAGAGAGAAAAAAATCTATTGTTATATCATTGTGCCGCTTACGTCTATTCAATGGTATTTTCATTTTCTTTATGCTTAATCAATATCGCGGCTCGCAACGATACGTCATGTTTTATAAGCTTCTAATGGACATGTCAGTCCGTTTACCGCCACCGGCCTGGAGATACAGAGCGCAAAATTATTAAGTGACGGATATAAAGTAGAGACGTCACCAACCTGTTGTGTCATGTCTGGTCTGCTGTGTCATGTCTGGTGGAAACTCTTATCTTCATTGTATACCAAGACTATATATAAGACTATAATATAGTCTATACTCGTGGTATTAAAAATTGCCCATTCCTACTACCTAGTCACTATACCCAGCAGCGAGTCTCTGCCCCCAACTAGTCAGTGTTTGCCCATCCAACCAGTCTCTGATCTGGTAACCAGTCTTTTCCTCCCAACCAGACATCTTTCATCTCTACCAGTCAGTCTCTGTCCCCAACCATATACATTAATCCTTACACATTATTCCATTATATAGCTTATGTATTATACAAGTTCTGTGGTATTAAAGGGATCCTATCATTAATTTTTTTTCTCACTCAAGGCTATTCTTCTAGAAATCCAAATTTTCTTTGTTATGCAAATGAGTTCTCTCGCAGCACTGGGGCGGTCCTCAGCGCTCAAACAGCACTGGGGGCGTCCCCAATGCTACGAGAGAACTCTCCAGCGCCACCTCCATCTTCAGGAACGGCCTCTCTGCGCATCTTCTTCTGGCTCTGATGTCAAACTTGTACGCATGCGCAGACTGCCATCGGGCCTTGGGCAGAGCCGACTGCACATGTGCGCGGCTATTTTCTTGTGGCCACTTACCCCAGCTTACTGTGTAAGTAGCCACTTACATCAGGCGGGCATGCGCAGTCGGTTCTGCCCGAGGTCTGACGACAGAGCCGACTGCGCATGCCTAGAACATTGAAACCCAGGATGGAAGACGACACAGGGAGAGGACGTTCCAGAAGAAGATGAAGGCATCACTACAGATTTCTCTCGCAGCATTGGGGACGCCCCTAGTACTGTTTGTGTGCTAGGGCCCTCCTGCGAGAGAACTCATTTGAATACCAAAGAAAACCGGAATTTCTACCAAACGCTGTCGCAAAAGACATCTAAAGGTAGGAGAAGAATAGCTTTTCTTAAGGATATTCCTACGTGTTAGTGAGAGGAAAAAAATGTCGTTTTAATGATAGGATCCCTTTAAATTCTAAAGTGGCAGCCAAAATCTGACTGGTCTGTGAGGATATCTGGGAATTTTCAGGTGGGTCAGGGCTCCGGCCTAATCTGGTTCCCAAATGCATAAGGAACCCAAAAGGTCCAACTGAAGACAATCCTATTTGGAGGCAATTTCGGGGATCTCCTGGTCTGTTTCTTAGGAGTGCAGCTCCGGGTGAACTTACCATTTTGATACCTATCACTGGCTAACGCATCTAATGCATTTCTTTCAATGGGAACCAAATAAGATTTCTTTTTCTAAAGAAACAATTGTCTTAGACATTCATAGCATTAAAGAGGTTGTCGAAACTACTGTAGATATTGTTTGCCTATCTGTAGGATTGGTATTGGTATCAATATCAGATCATGTGGTCCAAGAGCCCCACCAATCAGCTGCCGTTAGATCTGGGTATCCAGCTCTGTACACTGTGTAGTGGGTGTACTGCTCTATCACAGCACCATAGACAATCATTCTACAAGCCCCCTCCCCAACCACTATGTGCATGGTGAACGCCAAGGCTACCGTAGCACACAGGAGAACCAGTTTCTTGAGGATAGCAGCTCCATTTTTTGTCTGCACTATTCTTTAGACATGCAAATATATATGTAGAATTTTTGGTTCCGTGTTTCTTCCCGATATCTCCTTGCTATGGATGTAATGTACATACTGACTAAGATTCTCCCTCTCCATGCTAAATATAACAAAAACCACCCTGACTGGCAGGATCCATGACTGACTAAGGAGTCTCTTCTGTCGCTGTCATGTTTGCTACAAGAACTCATCATTAGGATATGATAATATTTCCTTCTAGTCTTTGTTACAATGTGGCTGTGATGTAGTGATGGATATACATGGAACGAAAGGGGATCTCAAGCCTTAGAAGAAACTATAAATATCAGATTGGGGGGAGACTACTGCCGAACACCCTCCACCAATCAGATGATTCAAGATGCACCTCCCCTTCATATTAAGATATGTGACAGACACGCGCTCCCCTGGTGTTGGGCCTGTAGTTATTCTGTACACTCTGTATACATGAAGTCCTCTATTACACACGTATTACTATATATTTATTACTTGTTCTATAAAGGAGTGTTGGCTTTGGCTCCGCTCAGATGTTCTCAGGATGTAAAACTAGTTGGAACAGGCCGGGGCGCAGGTAAAAGGCTAAATCACATCACAAGGAGCATGTAGGTGTATTTGTCAGCTACAGAATAGTGCAAGGTTGTTTTTTGGCCAAGAGCTAGGATGTGATCCAACATGGGAGACATGTTTACAGCTTTCCTTTATACCTCTCCTTACATCCTTACATTTGGAAGCCATCCCAGCTTCGATAAAAGTTTTATTTCCCGTATCTCCTGTTCGGAGAACGTCCATGAGCATCTAGAAACATCTATAGGAACGGCATCAGCAGTTTTATTATTTTGGTATATTTTATTCATTTCTCTGTTCACTGCAATGGTCCAGAGTCTTCTGCTCCGACTCCCCGCACAGCCATGGTGAGAAGGAGATTGGATTGGAATTGGGAGTCTATGGGACAGATGGATAATGGCACTACACTGGTATTAAAGGGGAGGCCTGAATGCTATCCTGACACAAAGGACTCCTGTTTACAAGCAGATAGGGGATGGGCTAAATTGTGGGGCAACCCCTTTAATGGCTCTTTCATATATAGCAGTACTACCAAAGCTCAGAATAAGAGAGGTCAGAGCGCCCCCACTTCAGGATTTGTGTAGTAAGAGGGGACAACCATATACCAATAAGATAGGGAAAGGTGATAAAAAAAAAACAAAAAACACTTCATAGGAAAACTAATATCTTAGTCAGGGAACCCCCTTGTGCACTTTTTTGGCTTATGATATATGTATGTATCCAAATGTGGCTTGATGTCTGATCTATAACCACTGACAACATATGTCTGCCATTGCTGTAACTCAAAACTGGTTATGTGCTCCAATCGGTCATGAAATCAATTCCATATAATATGGCAACAAGTGATCAAAACTCAATATACAACTCAACCACTGGGTAGATGCAGATAGACACATGGAAAATCTCTGACAATCTCCTAACCGTGTTGTTTGGAAAGTCTGGTCGTACCGTCATACATGTATCTGTACATATTTAGCCAAGAGCATCAATAAAGGAGAATTGATCTGTAACAAAGAGTCTGTCACCAGAACCAGCATATCACCCCAGCCCTGCAGATAGATAGGTTACTGTCACCAGAACCAGCATATCACCCCAGCCCTGCAGATAGATAGGTTACTGTCACCAGACCCAGCATATCACCCCAGCCCCGCAGATAGATAGGTTACTGTCACCAGAACCAGCATATCACCCCAGCCCCGCAGATAGATAGGTTACTGTCACCAGAACCAGCATATCACCCCAGCCCTGCAGATAGATAGGTTACTGTCACCAGAACCAGTATATCACCCCAGCCCTGCAGATAGATAGGTTACTGTCACCAGAACCAGCATATCACCCCAGCCTTGCAGATAGATAGGTTACTGTCACCAGAACCAGCATATCACCCCAGCCCTGCAGATAGATAGGTTACTGTCACCAGAACCAGTATATCACCCCAGCCCTGCAGATAGATAGGTTAGTGTCACCAGAACCAGCATATCACCCCAGCCCTGCAGATAGATAGGTTACTGTCACCAGAACCAGCATATCACCCCAGCCCTGCAGATAGATAGGTTAGTGTCACCAGAACCAGCATATCATCCCAGCCCTGCAGATAGATAGGTTACTGTCACCAGAACCAGCATATCACCCCAGCCCTGCAGATAGATAGGTTACTGTCACCAGAACCAGCATATCACCCCAGTCCTGCAGATAGATAGGTTACTGTCACCAGAACCAGCATATCACCCCAGTCCTGCAGATAGATAGGTTACTGTCACCAGAACCAGCATATCACCCCAGCCCTGCAGATAGATAGGTTACTGTCACCTGAATCAAACACTGTTTTCCCTTGTCAATCATTGCCTCCATTGCTAAGATATCACTGTTTTTGTTGATATGCAAAAGAGCTCTTTGGAGCAATGAAGGCGTTACATTTACTTCTTCTAGAGCTCATTGACAAACATGGTGATATCTCAGTGACGGAGGCCTCAATTCACAAAGGTAGAACACCGATTCGGGTAACCCTATAACCTATCTCTGTGAGGGTTCTGGTGGCAGACGACATATCAGGAAATGTTAATTTCTGGTGAGTACTTGGAGCTGAGTGACAGTCTGCATTACGTCTGACACCTAGTACTACAGTAATATGCATTTTATCTATCACATGAAACCTCCTGAATTCCTTATAGACATTCAGGTGAAATTACAAGTGACGTCTGTATGTCAAAATAACCCATAACCTGATACCACAAGAGTGAGACAATGTCAAACTATGGCAGAAATCATCTAAAATCCCAATATCCCCTGTACGCATAAGTCTGCGTTAACACTGTGTTGGGTATGAAGGTTGTTAATGAGCCACTAAATGCTCCCGGCACACCAGACACATGGGACAGACTGTAGGGCATCGTATTGGCATTCATGTGGTCTCCGCCAGTATTTGTACTACATGCGCTCAGCTCATTTACTACTGAATTAAGATTAGGCACAATGGTGGCCATTACAGGTCATCTCTAAGATCTAGTGTTATATAATAGAGGAGACGGATATTAAACCCTTCCTCATGTGACTGCAGCAACTCAATGGGACGAGACCTCTGGAAAACACATTAACCTAGGACAACGTCTTATTGGTGGTACTTATAAATGGGAATGTACAAAAAGCAAAGTATATTATATTGTAAGTCTGCATGCTCCAGGGGTCCTGGGGACAGTCTGTCCTAGTAACTGAGGACGGTAATACTCAGAAGGTCATTTATTAAAATGGTGCAAGTAGAGCAGAACCTAGCAGGGATGTCTGCCCCATATGTATAGGACAGGCAGGTGATTTATTTCGGCTTTTATATCTGCCAACAGTTTTATGTTTACACGTGTGGCTAAAAATGGCACCGACTGGTGTAGACGGTACTTTATACGAAGACACATGCAACTCCTCACATAACTACTCACACACAGGGCCCACTAGATTAGTCATATATAACAGGCTGATACAATGTATCATACAGCATTGAGAGAAATACTCCAGATAAATGGGATATAAAGCTTTCAGATAAATACGGTGCAGAGGTTGTCCCAGAACCAAGGGTAATGGATGCCGATGTGATGACCGATCCACAGGATAGTTCATCTGTATCTGAGCCAAATACAAGGCTCCGGTCCCATTCACTTGCATAGTAACAGAGGTGTTTTCCGCCCATACACCATGTATATGGCTTCCAACAAATGAACGGCCAGGTACAGCATCAGCCCAAACCTGTGCACAGGTGATCAGTATCCAATACCTTTAGGTCTTCGATAACCCCTTTAGAGTAAGTTCACACGGGGTTTTTGGCTCCAGATTTTGAGGCCATATCCACCTCAAAATCCTGATTTTGGGAGTGACACACACCACTATACCGTATAACACCGTATCCTCATCCCATTTTCTTGAATCTATGGTTTATAAGTTGCCCTGGAATTATTGGACATGTTTCCTTCCATGATATGACATGGCATTCGCTTAGACACACTGGAACAATGGGCTGAGGCGAACAAAATGGTATTTAACAGGGACAAATGCAAAGTTCTACATCTGGGTAACAGAAATGTAAAAAACATATATAGTATGGGAGGAATAGAACTAAGTGATAGCATAGGGGAAAAGGACTTGGGCATAATAGTAGATCACAAATTCAACATGAGCCAACAGTGCGGTGCTGCTGCAAAAAAGGCTAATAAAATTCTGGGATGTATTAAGACAAGCATTGAATCTAGATCAAGAGAGGTCATTATTCCGCTGTACTCTTCCCTGGTCAGACCACACCTGGAATACTGTGTACAGTTCTGGGCGCCTCAATTCAAGAAAGACATCGATATATTGGAGCAAGTCCAGAGAAGAGCAACCAAAATGGTGGAAGGTCTGCAAACCATGTCCTATGAGGAGCGGCTAAAAGAACTGGGATTGTTTAGTTTGCAGAAGAGAAGGCTGAGGGGAGATTTAATAGCAGTCTACAAATATCTGAAAGGTAGTCACAGTGCAGAGGGATCTACCCTATTCTCATTAGCACAAGGAAGTACAAGAAGCAATGGGATGAAACTAAAGGGAAAGAGATACAGATTAGACATTAGGAAAAACTTTCAGACAGTGAGGGTAGTGAGAGAGTGGAATAGGCTGCCAAGGGAGGTGGTGGGCGCTCCATCAATGGAAATCTTCAAGCGGAATCTGGATAAACATATAGCTGGGATGATTTAGGAAAACCTGCACTCGCAGGGGGTTGGACCCGATGGCCCTTGAGGTCCCTTCCAACTCTACCATAAGAATAAGCAGACAACAAGCATTGCAGAACGAGGAACATTCACGGCTTATTACCATGTGAACATCCCCAAGGACGGAGGGATATCTAACAAATGTATAGCTAATTCCAATAGTCCCACTCGGAGTATCTTCCTACAGCCTACTCATACATTCAGAAAGACATTACCGGCGATAACCTAATGCTCATCCTCCTGGAGGACCTACAAACATCTCAAGATCAACCATGTAAAAACTAAACTCATTACATTTCCATCTCTCGCTCACATACGCTGAAATTTTTCTATCTGTGATGATGAAATGTCTATTAAGTTAAAAGACCCCGCTGTACCTTGGGGTAATACAGGCATCGCATCTGGTAAGATTCACTCCCCGGCCTAGTCATGAATGTATTATCCCATATTTCAGCTACCACTGCAGTCTGGAGAGAAATAGGACCACTTAGAAGGTAACACGTACCTCCATCTAGTAAGTGATAACTATCAGAAGGAAAACCTCCGCCATATGTACAAGGTAAGCCTAGTATACATGTCTGATAAAAGCTCGAACTGGCCAAAATTTATCTCATGGGGCTAACTAGGCTGCTGTATATGGCGCATATGTCTACTCTATGGGACTATTTATGCAGGCACCATATGGAAGTATCATATGCAAAGTATAGCTATAGGGAGTGCAGTAGTAGAAATTGCTACAAACCCTGGACACTGAGGGGGCCCCAAGTGTCCCTCTGCCACATAAAATAACCACTATTATAAAGGGGACCCCTAACAGATTTCAAATTGGGGCCCCTTGAAAATTGTACCAATGAAGACATCATCTCATCCTGCTAAAAACAAGCCCTCACACAGATCAGTCAAGTATAAACAATGAGATAAAATACAGCTCTCAGAATACAGCAACACAAACATGTTTTAGCCTCAACCAGCTATTTTGTTGCAGATTTTGCTGCAGTTTTTTGAGCAAAGCCAAGAATGGCTACAAAAATATAGGAAGCTTCTTATCCTTCTATCTACTGCTCCATCCACTCCTGGCATCGGCTCAAAAAACCACAGCAAAATCTAAAAGAAAAAAAGCTGTGTTTCCGTAATGTGGGGCCTTACTGTGCAAAAGTAGTAAAGCAAGAAAAAAACAAAAAAAACACACTATATAAAATGTGGTATCTCCATAACAGACCCAGAAAAAATTAAAATCTTATGTATACACACAACGAATGCGATGCAGAACCTCTGTTTTTTAATGAACCACCAAAACAATACTCATCCCCCCCCCAAAAAAAAAAACCCTCCATATAGCTAAAGTGATAGAGACATTAGCAATTTGATGAAGGACAGCATTGTCTGCAGTATTTAGGGGTTACACAATTTGTATTCCTCTCTCTCTCTCGTGTTGATCACATAACACGGCCATTATTACCTGGGCTCATTCTAAAGCCGCTGCCAAAACCAGTGGGACACAAAGCGAAGGAGAGTTCAAGGCTACATGGCGTCGGATGAAGAGAATCTTCTCTGCACATCAAGTAAAGAGCATCTTGTAGATCAAAGGGTCGCCGGAAACTGATCCAAACTAAAAGCACCTGGATAAAAAGTCAAAGCTTTACTCATGTTCCCGAGGCCCGGCAGGTCTTTCCACCGATAGATTTTTTTTTTTCTCTCCTTTGACCGATTGAGACAACTCCCTTTAATTCACCCACTGACATCTGTTCTTGTTTTACCACTTTGATTTTCCGCCGTCATTGATCCAATCGTTGGATCCCATTTCCACTATTTTGGCAGTAAAGAACCCACTCGCTCATCGGGCCGGAAAGTTTTTTTCGCTGACAAGAAGTCTTACGGCTGAATGAGAAGCCAAGGAAACGTCCATAGAAGTGATTTACTGAGATGTTGGCCTAGTCCGGGGTTATCTGTAGTGAAACACAGACGTGGACTAGGGATGGTAAATCACTGGAGCTGAGCATTGGCCATGACTAAGAGAGGGAGCCAAAGAGGGCGCCATGTTCTCTATTTGTATCCCAAGATTTACTATTACACAAAACAAGCGTTCACTTGGCCTGTGTTTAAATATTGCTGTTATATACTAGCTATAGCTGCCCAGGATGTTCAACCTAGTGTATTCAATGGCGGCAAGAAGAAGCCGCTTCTCGTTCACATCTGCATTTGTATTCCATTCAGGGGAGTCCGCACGGGGAATATGTTGTCGCTAAAATGTATTATTAAGAATTATGGATTTTGGGAGACGGGGTGTAAAAAACAAAACAAAAACGCTAAAGACAAAATGTTTGCGACAGGAAGAGGTGAAAGGTAAATTGTGACAAAATGTTATACCTAACACACTGCCCCCTTAAGCCCAACACTCGGCATTACGCCTAGTTCATTTGCACATAATGTACAGAACTAATTTCCGGTAATTTTGGCGCCCGTCCTCGGTTCATCTGACATAAATATTTTGACATTAGCGAGGAGCCGAACGCCTTTCCGAAGCAGATACAATAATGGCCTCTGACCGCGTCTTGTTAAGTAACAGCGCTCAGCCATCACACATTGTGCGCGGTGACTGCGGTGACATTGGCCAAGTACAAATAAAGAACTGGATGATTGCGAAACGCGGGAAGGCAATAAATCAACGTGGCAGAGTTCAAGACCCCAACCTCCCAGCTTTCTAATGGTCAGTTTATTCAAGGGTAAAATCATTGTTTTAATCCAAAGTATGTCTGGTGTACAGACCCTGGAAAAACGGTGACATTATCACAATGAATTCTTACGGGGGGGGGGGGGGGGGGGAGGCGGCATCTAAAGAGACGGAAGCGATTCAGAGCATTAAATGTCGCACTAAAGTCACATGTAATTATTGTCACCGCTGCCAAATGGGAAGTGCGACGCCCCGACATGACCAGAGGTGATTTCACCTCCATGAACCCATCTAGATTGAGATTTTCATGGTGTGATGGGTTTGCTGGGAATAACATCGCGCTTCTCGATCATCCTTTTCTGCTCATTTTTATGCCATGCACAATATAAAGTGAATGTCCACATGGAAAGCCGTCCTGTGGGGGTTATACAATAATGCTAATATGTACAGGACGCTCAAGGGTACGTATAATGCACAATCCTGCACAATGACGGCACCGGTTTTATCCCTTCCCCTCTGACAGTCCTGATCTACTTAAATTACCATTCCTGCTGTGTTGTAATTTCAACTCTTACCACTAAGCCTAAAATAGTCCGTTAGAGAATGATCTCACAACTGCCTGCAACCACCTTAAGGAGGAGATAAAGAGCTTACTACATCCTATTTGATATCCACACATAACCAGGATGCAGTACGCTCCTAGGCTCCCTCTAGTGGTGGCAGCAGAGGAAAGAATTTCATCATTTTCATTTACTACTACGCAGAGGATTTGACAATTGAAGATATTTACCTACAAGTCATTTTGTACTTATTTCTATTAATATAACAGAATGATATTGAAGATGAATATTCACCTTTAGTGAGGTAAGGCTATATTCACACAGCACGTTGTATGCGGAGATGTGATGATCAGCTTGATTAACTTTTTTTTGTTAATTTTCCATTTCTCTGCAACATTAAGTCAATCCTATAACTGTCTGTGTGGCCACCCAGTGGTTATGGTGTGAACTGCAGTCTATCAGTATACAGTATTTGTGCCTAGGCACCGAGCTCTGATCCCTATACAGGGAACCCGTTACCCAATCTGTCATCTGGGGTCTTGGGTCCCAAATCTTTGGCAATCAGCAGAAGCAAATTTTTTTAAAAAACCTACGTTTTCCGAGGCCTGGTGCTTGCTGCAGGTCTAGGATTTCCAGGGTCACTACGCCTCGCTTTACTATACGGCCTTGCACACCCAGCTCGCGCGCAGTGACGTGTGGTATACAGAGCTCGGCTTCACTGAAGTGCGTGAGATCCTATCCAACCCGGCACTGCGATCTTTGCATTTACAATAAATGAAAATGCCATTTTGATATCAATACAGAATTTATTATTTTCCTTTGCATGTTTTTTATTAGGTAAAATTCTGCATAAAAATCAAATTGAATAAAATAATATTCAGATATTATTTTTCCCCAGCAAAATGGCTCCTGCGGCGGCGTCTATTTCCCAGTCATGGTTAATGATCTCCCGTATCATGTCGCCATACACACTTAATAAAGTGCTGCTTCAGCTGGGGATTGGAAAGCCTAGTAAAATTGTATTAGATAAGGACGTACAGTAAAGATGCCGAGGATTCGTCAGGGCTTAATTCAGTGTCATTTGTCACCGTGTAACCAGGTTGTAATTCAAGGATGCTGCAAATGATATTGTCAATCCAAATGTAATATATTTACTTGAGATGAGTAATGCGCTTTTTTTTCTGCTGTGCTGGAAAGTGAGCGTTATTGGAGATGGTTGGCGACATAAAATATTAAATTCTACTTATTTATAACTTATGTTCCTACTATCCTGTAAATGTAATATTCTGTATTGGGTAAGGCTGCATTCTGAGAGCGATCACTCATTCTAGAACAAAAAAAACAAGAAAGTATATAAATACATTCATGTCTTTGGTTAGACGTTTTGTGCGTTTAGTTCTGAAGTTTTCTCTTGTGCTGCACCAATTATCTAGGACTGCCCTCCATTGGCTCAAAGAAGTTTTTTTTTTTTTTTTTTTATGTAGATTGTGAGCCCTACATAGAGCTCACAATGTACATTTTTCCCTATCAGTATGTCTTTGAAATATGGGATGGAAATCCATGCAAACACGGGGAGAACATACAAACTCCTTGCAGATGGTTTTATGCCCTTGGCGGGATTTGAACACCAGGACTACAGCGCTGCAAGGCTGCAGTGCTAACTACTGAGCCACCGTGTGGCCCCGCTCAAAGAAGTTTTATCACACATTGGACCTTGCTGGAAATTGCAAAAATGACCATGCTGGTTCACAATGCTGCTCCTACATCTGCAATGATCAGCTCAGCGCTGAGAGTCTGACTACCGGCTATTTTTGCACTGCATGTATCATGTGGGTAGATCAAGCCCGCCAGAACAGGCACCAGACCGCCTCTCTGTGATGTCTATAGGCACTATTCGATGCAGGCAACTTAAAACACCCAGAATTTCCTGCATTGACTCTGCCTTCTTCCCCAATCAATGGGATTGTATCTGTACTACCACCATTATCAATGTGCAACGTACGGTATCCATACTGTGTTGTCCGAGGTTACCGATCCTATATCTTATAGATCCCATAGTCAATGAGTAGGGTTGAGTGATCGAGATCGGAAAAGATCGGATCCCGATCGGTGATCGAGCAAATTTCACGAAAGGCTGGAAAATGATCAGAAATCGGATTTTGAAATCTCAAGATCGGCTCAACCCTAAAAGTGACATTTCCCATAAAGAAGCATTGACTAGTGTTGAGGGATTGGGAAAGATCGGATCCCAATCGGTGATTGAGTAAATTTCACGATCAGGATCGGCTGGAAAATGATCGGAAATTGGATTTTAAAATCGATCCTGAAATCTCAAGATCAGCTTAACCCTAGCAGTGAAACCTCCTCCTGTCTGTGCTGTGCACCAATGACAATTTTATGACTTTTATAAATTGTACATCTATTTTAGAAGTGTTAAGAAAACCCATTTCATATACATCGTCCTAAGGGGTCCAAAAAATACATAAAATCAACTTCAACGGGTTCTTCTACGACATAGATCTCGATAATGACAAAACCCCTATAACGCTATGTGTCTCCTTTTAGGGGATAATTCCTTCCCAGCTCTAATAGACAGTAGCATTTCATGGATCGATGGCCCATCTCCAGTAATGTAGCGCCCACAACTTCTGATATTACATCTTTCGAGGCATCTTGAACACATTAATCATCATGACCCTACAATGTCATGTCAGGAGGAATTCTGCTGCTTTGTTCTAGACACGTGACAAGGTTCAAGTCTTGTTTTGGATCTGCCACATTGGATTCATCTGATGCACAAGCGTAATGTTGTGTCACTATTCCTGCTGTATAATCCATCTTACAGACAGAATGTGCGATGCTTCCAGGGGTGGAAACCTCACCAATCTCAAATAAAAATAGGTCATCAATTGTCGTTCTTGGACAGACCCTTTAAAGTGGACCTCCAAGTATAAAACCACTTTCCATATATAAATATAAGAAACTTTGTAATATCTTAAAAGAAATACGCTTCCTTCTCTACATAAAACACTTCTTATATTCACTATAGCATCAATACCTGTCTTTAGCCTCATACATAAGTCTATAGAGAGGGGAGGGGGAGGAGGCGGCAGTCCGGTGATTTATAGCCTCATCCTGTGCAGTGGTCGAGTCTTATCTTGAAGATACAGCTATGTTCTCTCACTCACAGTAAAGTTGCTGCTACTGGTATTTGCAGGTCTTTTCCAGCAGACTCCTTCTACCCCTCCCCTCTCCATAGACGTATATGTAAGAAGTAACTCCGCCTTCTACATGGAGAAGGAAATAGATGTATTTAAGAAGATATATTACAAAGATTATTATATTCACCTGTACTATTAATTTATAATTGGAGGTACACCAAGATTTCACATAAGGAGTTATCCAGCTTCCAAAAATTAACTGCAAATACCCTCACAGAAGTGCCGAATCCTCACTGTGCCCTTGTGCACCCTTTGCTTGGCTTTATTTTACTTTCTGCTCCTTCTATCACTGTTGTTTACAAGCTGTGAATCTGTGGACAAACTACTCCTATTTCCTATGATGCATCTGCCGGCCGTCACTCTGTGCACCACTCACTTTTTTACAGGTGTCATCCCTGCTTCAGCGTCTGTCTTGGGTCTCACTTAAGTTTATGCAGCATCGCTCTCCCACGTATTTATGACTAAGTAATAAATCACTCCTATGAGTTTGCTCTGAGAGGTAAAGAGGTCACATACTGCTGTGACGTTTCGTTTGCTGGCTGAACTTCTCACAAGGAGGGGTAGTGAACTTGCAAACGAAACATCACAGCTGAGGTCAATGACCTGAAAATAAATCAGAAAAGGTGATGAATTTAAAACAGGTTATAAATTAGGAGGAGTCTTCTACTGATGCATCCTGTTTATTGGATAACTGGATACCCCTTTAAGTCCAATATTACATTATATTTTAGGATCATGAGACACTGAACTTGTCAGATCTACCATAAGATGGGATATTTGTACTTTCTGGAAGGAACGTATGAAGAATAATGGCTCGGTTACGATTTATCAGCTGTGCATTTGTTAGATACTAATGTAGCAGGTAAGAACATACAATTGCTTTCTATTAACTAAAAATGGTCTCTTTGTCCCTAGTAAATCAGATACATAGCGTCAGCGGGGTGCTTATGCTGAGGGACGAGGACTGCACTCACCTCTTTAAAATTTTAACAAGACCAAACTCCAGGGCTCAGCAGTATTGTATTCACTCGGTGCTGCCCATACATCGGGGGACCCGCGGCACACAATGGAGATTTACACGTTAAATACTTCAATATTTGGACAAAGCTTAAAAATCTTGTTGGGAATGATATGAGAAGCTGGCGGGGCAGGTATCCATTATTTAGTAGTGGACTCACGGCGCTATGTCTATAGACACAGGCCATATCATGAAAAGGAATGGGGTGAGATTTGTGTTAAGTAACTTACAAAGTGTCTTTGTTTGATTTTAACTCTATTCAATGTCCGAATATAAAATTAAAGGGGCAACGCAAGCGGAGGACGGATCCATTACAGGATGACACCACTGGGTTTCCATTCTGGTACATGTCGTATTGCAAGACCAGGACAAAAAAAAATAAAGCATCAGTGAGTTAGGACCTCCAATGGTACAGATGAGACCATTGCCTAATAGAGCTCA
Source organism: Leptodactylus fuscus (assembly GCF_031893055.1). NCBI lineage: Eukaryota > Metazoa > Chordata > Amphibia > Anura > Leptodactylidae > Leptodactylus > Leptodactylus fuscus. The sequence continues at coordinate 9,855,908 of NC_134274.1, read as the reverse complement.
ATAGATAAATAGTATACAGAAACTCTTAGCTCCCTCTAGTGGTGGCTGTAGGCTTCCAGAATTCAATGCCGTTTCCGGTTCAAAGTATATAGTAATGTGCACATTACCTACTGGGCAGAATGCTGGTGGTCACACATGCTCAGTCATTGTCCTCAGTCTGTCTCTGCATAGTGATCCTGGTCATTGCAGAGGAGCCAAAAGAAACTGCTTTCTACCCTGCTTGTCAGGAAGGAGCAGACACTCTGCAGTAACATAGCAATATAACGGAAAACGTATCTTCTACAGAGAAAGTAAGCAGGGAGTATACTCTACTGTCAACTGCCAGAGGATGAAGGAGACTGATTCTGAGCACAGCAGCACCAAGGGGAGATGCACTGAAGCAAAAAGTGCCAAAAAATGCAGTTATCCAGCAACAAGAAGGATGTTACAATCATAGTACACTCTATAGAAGCCCAAAGGCCCAAGACAATGTACTCTGGAAAGAAAACTCCATACAGTATGGTTACTATTCATATGGAGTTGAAAGCAACAAGATTGCATTAACCAGTACAGCTAGTAAAAGGGTTGTCCACAAACAAAGTAGTGGGGGGCAGAGAAGTGTCAGACGACTTTATAACTGGGTAAACAGTTTTTCAAAAGTTTTGTTTGGCTGGACAACCCCAACATTCAGTAATAGAACGGCATCACCTCCCTCACTGCAATACACACAATGCACAGACTAACCTTCAAGTGCCTCGGAATCCAAGGTTTCACCAAGTCTTTGTAGCAGCTTTGCCCGTGCTGCGTTCTTCTTGTGTTTTTTCCCTTCGTAATGTTGCTGGGCCATCATAGGGTTGTTAAACCAAGCTCGACAGAGGTCACAGAATTTCCGAGACTCGCTCCCGATGTTGATGCTCCATAAAGTGTCTTCTTCCTGAATGGTGACCTCTGTGGGTTCTGGGTTTTCTTGCACAGGTTCTTTAATAGATAAGAACACTAGAAGTTAGAGTCGACCTTTGGCTATATACACTGACCTGACCTTTCTACAAATCAAATCTAGCATTGTCACCCATGATTTAGTTGTCTACACTTAATATAAAAGAAGCATTCTGGAAATGTGGTGGGCATTTATCAACCGGTAATCTAGTAGTGTCATCTGTTTCATTCCTTCCCATTTACATTCATACATTTTGAATCCTTTTATTATGGACAACTGGGTCATATGATTGCCAGTTTGGAAACCAGTCTAGAGTTTGCACTCTTGTGTACACAGTATGTCAGCCTCGTCTGTGCAGCCATTTCCTAGTGAATAGCAAGAACTCATATTCACTTCCCCTAAAGTTGTCCATTTCGTACTCATCTGCACCCTTGTTGTTCCTCTGAATATTCCTGCAGATCTGGCGAATGTATTTATGACCTGAGAAAAGGTGCAGGAGTGCAGTAATATAATACACGAGTCCCTGCAGTGATGTAATACACGAGTCCCTGCAGTGATGTAATACACGAGTCCCTGCAGTGATGTAATACACGAGTCCCTGCAATGATGTAATACGCGAGTCCCTGCAGTGATGTAATACACGAGTCCCTGCAGTGATGTAATACACGAGTCCCTGCAGTGATGTAATACGCGAGTCCCTGCAGTGATGTAATACGCGAGTCCCTGCAGTGATGTAATACGCGAGTCCCTGCAGTGATGTAATACGCGAGTCCCTGCAGTGATGTAATACACGAGTCCTTGCAGTGATGTAATACGCGAGTCCCTGCAGTGATGTAATACGCGAGTCCCTGCAGTGATGTAATACGCGAGTCCCTGCAGTGATGTAATACGCGAGTCCCTGCAGTGATGTAATACGCGAGTCCCTGCAGTGATGTAATACACGAGTCTCTGCAGTGATGTAATACGCGAGTCCCTGCAGTGATGTAATACGCGAGTCCCTGCAGTGATGTAATACGCGAGTCCCTGCAGTGATGTAATATGCGAGTCCCTGCAGTGATGTAATACACGAGTCTCTGCAGTGATGTAATACGCGAGTCCCTGCAGTGATATAATACACAAGTATCTATAGTGATATAATATGTGAGTCCCTGCAGTGATATAATATGCGAGTCCCTGCAGTGATATAATATGCGAGTCCCTGCAGTGATGTAATACACAAGTCCCTGCAGTGATGTAATACACAAGTCTCTACAGTGATATAATATGCGGGTCGCTGCAGTGATATAATACATGAGTCTCTACAGTGATATAATAAGCGAGTTCCTGCAGTGATAAGCTGCAGAGTAACAGAATTCGCCTGGCTCACAGTTAATGTCTATATGTGCTGTGTGCAGAATCTACAGCGTATCCTATGAGATTCTTGTAAACACTTCTCTCTCCTTCCTCATAGTCAGAGCTGGCAGGGAGAAACCTATCACAAGTAGGAAGCAGGGGAGACAATGTATCCTATGTGATGCCCGTAATCTATATCTAAATACAGAAGTGTCTTGTTGGCACCCCCCCTCCAACAGCCAGCACCCAAGGCACATGCTCCAGTCGCCCCCTCCTACCTACGCTCCTGCCAAGATGGCCTAATTACAAAAAATGGTCTTCCATAGGAGTGGTCATATTAAAGACTGCCAGTCTGCATAGTGTATGATAGTGCTGGAATCCGATTTAGTTGGTCTTCTCATAGAGGTGGTCTAACCTGCAATGAACAATTTCTAATGATGGCATCTAGTGTACAAATTACAGAGTGCTGTGCACTACCACGAATTGCAGAATTATGCTTTAAGCTCCTGGAGTGAAGATGATCTGGTCTTGGATGGGTGTCCTCTGCTGCTGGCCCACCTATTTTCTATGAATATTACATATATCCCTAGTTATATGATAATGGTACATGCCCGATGTGCGCGCATATAAAGTGTAAACTGCACTACAGGTTCTTGGCGCAGTATTTGTTAAAATTGTACAAACCAATCTGCAAATAATTGTCTTAGTCATTGCTCTTTGATAGCTCGGGCTAACGTGGGTAAATCCACTAAAAGACCCAAAGTCAATCTACTCTGGTTGCCGATAATTTTAATCTATGGTCCCCTGTTGTCTGCGGAGGACAGGCTGAATGTCATAATGTGGGTTTGTGCCAGCGATCTCCAGTGCGGAGACATTTCCTTACCACTATGTGAATAATATTCGGAGTTCTTTGCCAACTTTCTGCAAATGCATTTTTAAGTACTGTACGTATTCTGTAGCCAAGCCATTCATGGCCGTGTGAATTCTGAGAAGATTTACATAGTGCTTGGCCTGTTCCTTCCCTACAAGGTTAGCACAAAGTCCTGCCCTGTAACCAAAGCTTCCAGAATGCGATAAACAAACGGTCTCCGCAACTTGACGCACATGAAGATCCCTGTCACCGCCATACAACGTGCTGCAATGCAGAGCAGCCAAATCCATCCAGTGTGATGAAATACTTTGTGTGACAACCTGCGTTGCGATGCCAAGTCCTTTGACTCTGAAGGGAAAACAGGCCAATTGGTAGAAGCAGAAAAATATTCATCAGTAAATACATCTCGGACGTGGAGGCATTTATCTTTTTCAGAAAGATTCCTAGATAAATGTGTTATTAATGCACTCGGGCCTGGAAATCGTAGAATAGCTCTCATCTCAAGTTCAGAGATTTCCATTAAGTAAATCTCTTTCATCTGTCTCTCGGAGGATAGCCTTGATTATTTATGACTTGATGCATAGTCGCCGACCAGAATATGAAGCTGCCAAGAGCGGATCCCGAGCGCAGACTGACTACAGAAAAATAGTGCTGCTTTCTTCTCCCTGCTAGTGAAATCCCCAGATGTCCCGGATACCTTTATGCCTTTAAATATGCAGAATCTTATTTCTATTTTAGCAGACGCATTACTTTTAGTAAGATCGAGATTAAGATTGTAACGTAAAAGTTCCTCTTGTGACTACAACACCGGAGAGTATTAAAGAGGATTTGTCAGCAGGGAACAACTTCATATATTATTAAGGTCCAGGCACAATTGGGGAACTCCTGCTCCCCCCACCACTAACAGCGCTCGTCTATAAGATCTGGAAATTCTAGAGAGTTTTATACAGATGACTCATGTTTTACCTTAGTCATTAACTACTTTACAGGGTATTCCTGCTATTTCATGTTGCACCCTAATCACAGTATTTGGAGTAACTTGCCAATTGATGGGGGTCCAACTGTTGGGACCCCAACTATTGTGTTCCTCACCAATCACAAAAATGAGGGTCCCTTATAGCTCCACTCTCTTCTACAGGACCAACAATAGCGGATTACAATATTTGGCTATCTCTGGAAGTCCCATAGAGAATGAATGGTGGATCCCATATTCCCATTTAGAAGGTTGGACAGGATCCTCGTTCCCATGATTGATGCAGTTCCCCACTGCTCAGACACCAGGACTGACAAGGACAGGATAGAAGCAGTCCCCAAACTTGTCCCACAACTCAATCACTACTGATACAGGAGAGAAACTTCATGATCATATAACCCTACATATTACACAGCTCAACTTCTCTCCTCTATTATATACCCCTATATATCACAGAGCTCAGCTTCTCTCCCCTATCCTATAACCCTATATAATCACACAGCTCAGCTTCTCTCCTCTATCCTATAACCTACAGTGTTGGCCAAAAGTATTGGCACCCCTGTAATTCTGTCAGATAATCCTCGTTGTCTTCCAGATAATGATTACAAGCACAAACTCTTTGGTAATATCTTCAGTTATTTTGCTTGCAATGAAAAAACACAAAAGAGAATGAAAAAAAAGTCACATCATTGATCATTTTACACAAAACTCCAGAAATGGTCCGGACAGAAGTATTGGCGCCCTCAGCCTAATACTTGGTAGCACAACCTTTAGACACAATAACTGCGCACAACCGCTTCCGCTAACCAGCAATGAGTTTCTTACAAGGCTCTGCTGGAATCTTAGACCCTTCTTCTTTGGCAAACTGCTCGCGGTCCCCCCTGAGATGTGAAGGGGGCCTTCTCCAAACTGCCACCAAGAGATCTCTCCCCCTCCCCCACAGGTGTTCTATGGGATTCAGGGCTGGACTCATTGCTGCCACTTTACAAGTCTCCAGTGCTTTCTCTCACCACCATTTTCTAGTGCTGACCTGAAGTGTGTTTTGGGTCCTTGTCCTGCTGGAAGAGCCCTGACCTCTGAGGGAGACCCAGCTTTCTCACACTGGGCCCTACATGATGCTGCACAATGTGTTGGTCGTCTTCAGACTTCATAATGCCATACACACGGTCAAGCAGTCCAGTGCCAGAGGCAGCAAAGCAACCCCAAACCATCAGGGACCTCCGCCATGTCTGACTGTAGGGGGCGTCTTCTTCTCTTTGAAGGCCTCTGTTTTATCCTGTAAACTCTATGTTGAGGCCTTTTCCTACTTTTGTCTCCTCTGACCAGAGAACATTCTTCCAGAACGGTTTTGGCTTTCTCAGGTAAGTTTTGGCAAACTCCAGCCCGGCTTTTCTCTGTCTCTGGGTAAGAAGTGGGGTCTTCCTGGGTCTCCTACCATACAGTCCCTTCTCATTCAGACGCTGACACTGGATAGTACGGGGTGACACTGTTGTCCCCTCGGACTGCAGGGCAGCTTGGACTTGTTTGGATGTTAGTTGAGGTTCTTTATCCACCATCCGCACAATCTTGCATTGAAATCTCACGTCAATTTTTCTTTTCCGTCCACATCTAGGGAGGTTAGCCACAGGGCCATGGGCTTTAAACGTCTTGATGACACTGCGCACGGTAGACACAGGAACATTCAGGGCTTTGGAGATGGACTTGTAGCCTTGAGATTGCTCATGCTTCCTCACAATTTTGCTTCTCAAGTCCTCAGACAGTTCTTTGGTCTTTCTTTTCTCCATGCTCAATGTGGTCACACAAGGACACAGGACAGAGGTTGAGTCAACTTTAATCTATTTCAACTGGCTGCAAGTGTGATTTAGTTATTGCCACCACCTGTTAGGTGCCTCAGGTAAGTAACAGGCGCTGTTAATTACACAAATTAGGGAAGCATCACATGATTTTTCAAACAGTGCCAATACTTTTTTCCTCCCCTTTTTTATGTTTGCTGTGGAATTATATCCAATTTGGCTTTTTGACAATTCTTTTTTGTGGTTTTCCATTGAAGACAAATTAAATGAAGATAATAATACCAAAGAATTTGTGATTGCAATCATTGTCTGGAAGAAACGGAGTATTATCTGACAGAATTGCAGGGGTGCCAATACTTTTGGTCAACACTTTATATATCACAGAGCTCAGCTTCTCTCCTCTATCCTATAACCCTATATATCACTAAATATCTCAGCTTTTCTCCTCTATCATAACCTGATCTGCATAACCAGTGTACATCACATGTATTATAACAGTACACATCTCCTCGGAGACCACAAAGAAATAAAACCCAGATAAGACCAATCAGGAAACCAAGATTTCCACCATATACCGTAGCCTGTATCAGTGTAAAACCCACAGTAAAGCTCACTATTGTTTCATGAGCCGTAGCTTTCTTACATTGTTACTGATGGCATTTTTTACAATGCGGAGCACTCCGGATACTAGAGATTGATGGCTCATCAGGTCAGTTTTAGGGATGCGGGCCACTTGATATATTGATCGCAGTATACACCTGTCAACTATAAGGCTGCAAATATCTTAAATTATATATCTGGAGTATTTAGGCTGCTCGTATAACTGGGCATATGTTACATAGTCTCAGCTGGCAATATAACTGGCTCTAGGCCTGGCAGCGAATAAATCAACAAAACTGCTCCCTTGTGAGGCCCAAGTAGACGCTGCTCGCTGTTTAGCTAAGACTGAGAGCAAAGAGACAACTTTTACTTGTGTCCGAATTGTTGAAACTTTAAGGAGAATCAATTTTACAAAAAGCACATTTCGTATGGACACATTAGGGCTATGTTATACTATTGTCTGAGAATGTTGTAATAAATAAGCGCCCTCAGAACGCACAATATTTCTTAGAGACTCTAGTATCGGAAAATGACCTAATGTTTAAAGGGGTATTCCGGGACTAGGATATCGATCACCTATTCTTAGGACAGACCATCAATATTAGATAGGTAAAATCAGATGCCCGGGACCCCTACTGATCAGCTTCTGTCATTAAAATCACAATTTTTCTCGGTCACACGTAGGAATAGCCTTAAGACAGAATATTCTTCTTCTACCTTTAGATGTCTTCTCCGCACCACAGTTCGGTAGAAATCTTGTTTTTCTTCAATATGCAAATGAGTTCTCTCGTAGCACTGGGGGCGTCCCCAATGCTGCAAGAGAAATCTCCAGCGCCGCCTCCATCTTCTACTGGAACGGCCACTCCCTGTGTCTTCTTCCATTCTAGATTTGAATCTTCTAGGCCTTGGGCAGAGCAGACTGCGCATGCCCGCACAAGAAAAATGGCCGCTTGCACAGTAAGCTGGTGTAAGCGGCCATTTTCTTGTGGTCTGTGGGCATGCATAGTCGGCTGTACCCGAGGCCCTATGGCAGAGCAGACTGTGCATGCATATAAGTTTGAACCCAACTCTGGAAGATGACGCGCAGAGAGGCCATTCCTGAAGATGATGGAGGCGGCGCTGGAAATTTCTCTCGCAAGTCTGGGGCCCGCCCCCAGTGCTGCAAGAGAACTCATTTGCATACAGACGAAAAGTGGGATTTCTACCAAACTGCGGCACGTAGAAGACATCTAAAGGTAGGAGAAGAATAGCCTTTCTTAAGGCTATTCCTACAAGTTAAGAAAAAAATGAGATTTTAATGATAGAATCCCTTTAAAGAGTCTGTGACACTTAGGTAACATAGTAGCTAGAGATGAGCGAGTACTGTTGGGATCAGCCGATCCGAACAGCACGCTCCATAGAAATGAATGGATGCACCTGGTACTTCCGCTTTGACGTCGGCCGGCCGCTTAACCCCCCGCGTGCCGGCTACGTCCATTCATTTCTATGCGAGCGTGCTGTTCGGATCGGCTGATCCGAACAGTACTCGCTCATCTCTAATAGTAGCTAAAGATACAAGTCCAACCTATAAACCCACCATGATGATACAGAGGAAGGCAAGAAGTAGTGTAACGTCACTCTTCATAGATTCCCTGAAGTTTCTCCAGAATCGCCGGCTAGTACGATCTTTGTATATTTGTATGGATAAGCCGGCATATCTGGAATCTCTCCTGAATTCACTCTATTACGTCCTCGAAGCCGGTGCATGTCCACAGTGAGCGGGGCCAGTCATTTTTAGGAGCTGTGTTAATGAGATGTGATTTCACTTGGTCGGCTGCCACTACACATCAGCCTCAGACTACAAAAGGTAATCAAATGTGAAGTTACATTTTGCCCTTCCTAAGGAAACACTAGAAAAAGCCCTTTGCAGCCTTTGGGGGATTTACACTGTCGCTTTGATTTGCTTCTTTGCAGCAGACAAGGCCACCCTAGAACAATTTTACAATGCAGGCCGGGCAAGCCCCGTGTGATGAGGATAGTCCTACATGCAATGTCATGGATCAGTTACAGCCCTGCTCCTGAGAATAGCACAAAGCTACACGTGAGCCGAAAATTACTGCATACAGGATGAGTGTCGTCACAGGAGCCTCGGTTCAGGTCTCCGTCTTGGCTTGTTTTCTATATAAACTGTGACAGGCATAGTAATAGGGATTGCAGAGATTGGGCACATGGGCCTGGGGAGGAGGGGGTAACAATCTCCTCTGCATGTGAAGAGTAGAGCTATAGTCAGGTTGTGCAAAGATACAATGACTGTCAGATGTAGCAGGATTGGATTTATTGTATGGCATAATGTGTAGTCATATAACGGTGTATAGGAGGTTTCATGTACATGTACACATCCACTCTACAGACCTCTAACACATCTAATAGGATATCCAGGCCAGGCCGTTTTCTTTTGTCCCTGGATGATACATTTTACCTGTGTGGCTGATGTATATAGCGCACAGATTGGATACAATTGTAGCAGACCCAACAAGGATTCCTTTCACGGTCAACAAAAAGATCTTGAAAATGAAAGTTTAAAGCTTCACTCCCATTTTATTTTTTGCTATTGTGTTGGTGAGTGATCGATGAACATTTTTCTATTATACTTGATTAACCTATCTAACTTTCTTTTAACAGAAAACAGGCTCTAAAATTCTCCCTGGCAACCCTCTAACTGAGCGGTTGGTAAGGAAAACCATAAAACATTTGTGTTGCCACTATAGAGAGTTATAGCATTGTCTAAAGGGAGTGATGGTCGCTACAAATGGCTGTATCTCCGGATTTATACCTCCTAGATATATGGTTTACGTATCACATGAAGGGTGGGATTCTCAGCATTTATAGACTTCCAAGTTTAGTTTTGTAGTTACAGCACTAGCTATAATAAAACCTGAGATATCTCTACTTAAAAACAGTCAGGAATAGGATTTCTTTGCTACAATTTTGGGAATCACAGCTTTCACATGCTACCTAAACCACGTTTCTAGGTTGTATAAATCCAGAGATACAGCCATTTGAAGTGACCATACCCCTCTTAGGTAAATGCTACAAATCTACCTATTGCATTGAATACAGGTGTACAGGACAGACTCTCTCTGGCAATGCTTACCCTTGGTTCACATATCCATTCGGGGAGTCAGCATGGGGACCCCCGAACAAACTACCGTACGCATTTGCAAGCGCTGTGCAGTAAAAGCACACGGACCGCATAGACTATAATGGGGTCCGTGTGGTTGCCGTGAAATCTCCGCACAAGTCATGCAGACAGGAAAGTAGATTGTGAAGTACTTTCCTCTCCACATGTTCCCTGCAGAGATCTCGGGGCAAGCACATGGACCCCATTATAGTCTATGGGGTCTATGCTATGTCACTGCACACCGCTTGCACAGTCCCCATGCGGACTCCCCTGAACGGAATACCAACACAGATGTGAACGAGGCTTAGACCATTGAGAGTGGGAAATTTACAGCCTGTTTTCTATTAAAAGGAAGTTATATAGGTTAAGCATGTTAAAATAATATTCACCAAATACCTCCCAACACAATAGCAAAAATTACAAATGGGAGTCTCATATTAAAGTGTTCTAACATTTATAAAACCACATTTCATAAATGAACAATACAAAAATAAAAAAAATTTTAATATATCTTATTAAAGAAATCTGTTTCCTTCTCCACCTCCTTACCTTTACTCATATGATTGTCTCTGTACTCACATTGAGAAGTCTATGGAGAGGGGAGGGGTGAGGAGGAGGTTGTTATATGATTTATTGCCTTAATCTGTGCTGTGGTAGAGTCTTATCTTGAGGATATATCAGTGTCAGAGCAGCTCACTCTCACTTACAGTGTAGCAGAGTCTTCGTGTCTTTTTTCTCTATAGACTTCTATGCAAAATGTAACAGCCTGATAAATGGAGAATGAAACATATTTCTTTAATAAGACGTATTACAAAGTTTCTTCTATGCACCCGCACTATTCATTCATGGTAAGTTGTTACATAATCGTGTATTGAAACGTTGCAAAACTTCTCTTTTCACAAAGATAAAAGCTATTGGTATACACATCCATTTAGAAAATTTGGCTGGTTGCCCATGGACAGCAGTTTGTCTCTCCCCTGTAGTCAGACATGTGACCTAACAGCTCAGCTCTATTTGCATAAAAAAAAATGTGATCTAATAGCAGCAGAATTCTGAATTTGGCTTTAGACCTAAATGGAAAAGAAAATATCAGTACGAGACACATAAAGGGAAGGTTTTACAAAGTCACGGCCATTTTTAACTGCGAATTTCTTTCCCAGAGCGGAGCGGAGTTTTCCTTTAAGTCCTCATTGCATCGCCTTCCTGATAATAATAAGTCACTGACCTGCCATCATATAAAAGAATGCTCACTGACCTCACTAGGTTTTTCTTTTATTTGTAAGGACTTGCAGCCAAGCAAATCTGTTTTGGAGATCTTGGCTTGCAGGCACTTTTCTTTTGCTGCAGCGATGATTGTCTCACTATCTCTCTGTACAGTACTAAGCTGCCAAGGACAGGGGGGGGAAAAAGAAGACATTTCTTCTCCGGTCTCAAAGTCTCCATATCTTACAAAGACAGAACATTGGAAAGCTTTGTGATCCTGGCACGTCAGTCCTTAAAGTCTGAACACAGCCAAGTTACAGCCAGTTTTAATGGAAAAAGATTTCACATTTATCAGCTCATATGAACAGGTCTCTAAACACGGTCATCCATTAAAAGTTGGCTTATATTGTGAATGTTACAGAATGTTACAGCCGTTATCTTAACACTCTCCTTCTTAAGAAACTAATAAAGTATTAAAAAAAAGTTCTTCTACCCCACAAATCAAAGCTTATTGATTTACTGGAAGTTAGCAGAACTAAGCAGTGTGGGTCAGACATGACGTTACATTGTCTACGTGATCATATACACATAAATATTGGCTATTCTGTCTTCTCCCGATCAGGTAGTGTCACCTTTTTACAGTATATCGGGTGAAAAATGAGAGCAGAGTCCAAACTGTAGAAACAAGCTCCTCAGGGGCGGAGTTAAAAGAATGCAATGTATCTATGAGCAGTCTTAGTAACAAGACACTGGTGTTCTATTCCACAGCCTAGAAACAAGGCACTTAAAGGGATTCTCCTAGCGAATAGTCTAAGGTTCTGCACTGGAAATTCACCCTACCAAGCAGGCCATTAGCATATGGGCTTTGTAAGCCAGACAATCCCTCAGAGCCAGGGTTTTTATAGCAAATAGCTGCATTTATCTATAGTACGATTCAATCTAAGAATAGAAGGACATTAGGAGGCAGAAATTCCTGAATGCAAAGCTTTTCACACCACTTTGGTCTTTACATCTGACGTATACGTTTGTTTATAGGTTGCTATGGAAAAACTTTGCCTGATGGGTTTAGATGTGGATATAAATATATACACACACACCAGATGGTACTTCACATTCTAGATTTGCAATCCATTCTGGGCCCAGACCGCTATAAAGACTTGCTCACAACATGTCAGTGCCGTCAAGCTTCCCATCACTCCCTTACCCTGTTGGTATTCCCCCCGGCACCCCCACCACATAGTCATCATGTCCCCTTTTTTGCCCCTTCTCCCTCCCCCAAAGTATTACCCCTTGTAGATATCCTGCTGATCAACTGCAATATTTACATTGAAAAGCCATGTACTATAAGACTTCTCAGTCCAGTGAGATTTTGAATCTCTGACTCCGATAAATATAACTGAGCCATAACACTGGTGCCCTCTGTATATTGTAACTCTTCATTCACATTGCTTAAAGGGAAACAAAGTATAAGCAACTTTACTTTAACCCTAGACATATCCTGCTCGGAGTGAACTAGAAAGCCCTTTGCTGAAATCTTGAGTAGGATTCGTCCAGAACTGTGGGGGAGGTAAAGGGATTTTCCTATGAACATAACCATATGAATTGGAAGAGGATTACAAGAGAAACATTTTTTCAAATATAAATTAAATTTTGCAGAGATATGGTTACAGTGATCTAACCATACTAATGATGGCATCTGTTGTCTTCATCAGTTTCTAATCAATACAACCATGAATGGAAGAACTTTCCATTATTTGGAAATTGTCAAAAATTCAACCATGATGTCCTTATTGTGGTCGGGTTATCTTCTCATACATGTGGTGTCCTCCTGATAACCAGCCATGATGTCCTTATTGTGGTCAGGTTATCTTCTCATACATGTAGTGTCCTCCTGATAACCAGCCATGATGTCCTTATTGTGGTCGGGTCATCTTCTCATACATGTAGTGTCCTCCTGATAACCAGCCATGATGTCCTTATTGTGGTCAGGTTATCTTCTCATACATGTGGTGTCCTCCTGATAACCAGCCATGATGTCCTTATTGTGGTCAGGTTATCTTCTCATACGTGTAGTGTCCTCCTGATAACCAGCCATGATGTCCTTATTGTGGTCAGGTTATCTTCTCATACATGTAGTGTCCTCCTGATAACCAGCCATGATGTCCTTATTGTGGTCGGGTTATCTTCTCATACATGTAGTGTCCTCCTGATAACCAGCCATGATGTCCTTATTGTGGTCGGGTTATCTTCTCATACATGTAGTGTCCTCCTGATAACCAGCCATGATGTCCTTATTGTGGTCAGGTTATCTTCTCATACATGTAGTGTCCTCCTGATAACCAGCCATGATGTCCTTATTGTGGTGGGGTTATCTTCTCATACATGTAGTGTCCTCCTGATAACCAGCCATGATGTCCTTATTGTGGTGGGGTTATCTTCTCATACATGTAGTGTCCTCCTGATAACCAGCCATGATGTCCTTATTGTGGTCAGGTTATCTTCTCATACATGTAGTGTCCTCCTGATAACCAGCCATGATGTCCTTATTGTGGTCAGGTTATCTTCTCATACATGTAGTGTCCTCCTGATAACCAGCCATGATGTCCTTATTGTGGTCAGGTTATCTTCTCATACAGGCAGTGTCCTCCTGATAAGCTGTCCACAATAAGGAAATTATGACTTAAAGGGAACTGGTCACCTTGAATTTGCAGGAAACATGTTATAGAGCAGAATAAGCTGAGCAAATTGATAAATACCGTAGGTTTATGAGAAAAGATTCCATATAACTTATCAATTATCCAATTATTTCTATGTCCTCCCAACTATACATCAATCTGCTCAGCTCCTCTTGCTCCATAACATGCTATCGGCCGATGACACAGCATGGTGACAGGTTCCCTTTAATAGGGTTGACCTATTCATACAGTATGAAATACAAAGTTTTTCTATTTCTCAGCACCTTCTCTAGTTTATTAGTAGAGATCTCGCAGCACTCCCACCATTGGAGTCAATGTTAGCAGTAGATCCAGACAGTCACACTCTCACCCATTTCAGTCTATTGACTAAAAAGCCCCTTAATCCTGTAAACTAGGGCATTGCTGTTTTCCTAAATATCTAGAAGATGCCATGTAACTCCCCTGCACTACGAGCACATAGAAGAAAATAGGTCAGTGTTCACTTCAAGGCAAGTAAGGATTAGAAATTATTAGGATATGATTAAGTTTCCAATTATTTTAGGCCAAAATATATCAAGCCGTAGCTCTTACCTGTTGGCTTAGCTTAGGTGACCAAACGTGATCAGCAACATCTTTACTTTACTTTCTTACAGAGGTGTAATCTACAACACCCCCACAATATTATATTATACTGTATATAGTACTGGTATTGTTACAGGTACAAGATGTCAAACTCTGAACATTACAGATACATCCCTGAAATGGCACAGAGTCTCTGAACATGAATATACTTCATAGCAATGTCACAGAATCTGGATAATGCACAGTGCACTCACAGATGTCACAGTATGGGGACAAAAGAAACATGGTGATGTCACAGTACAGAGATAATACACACAGTGATGTCACAGTACAGAGATAATACACACAGTGATGTCACAGTACAGGATAATACACACAGTGATGTCACAGTACAGAGATAATACACACAGTGATGTCACAGTACAGAGATAATACACACAGTGATGTCACAGTACAGGATAATACACACAGTGATGTCACAGTACAGAGATAATACACACAGTGATGTCACAGTACAGAGATAATACACACAGCGATGTCACAGTACAGGATAATACACACAGTGATGTCACAGTACAGGGATAATACACACAGTGATGTCGCAGTACAGAGATAATACACACAGCGATGTCACAGTACAGGATAATACACACAGCGATGTCACAGTACAGGATAATACACACAGTGATGTCACAGTACAGAGATAATACACACAGTGATGTCACAGTACAGAGATAATACACACAGCGATGTCACAGTACAGGATAATACACACAGCGATGTCACAGTACAGGATAATACACACAGTGATGTCACAGTACAGGGATAATACACACAGTGATGTCACAGTACAGGGATAATACACACAGTGATGTCACAGTACAGGGATAATACACACAGTGATGTCACAGTACAGGATAATACACACAGTGATGTCACAGTACAGGAAAAGAAAATACATGGCGCACTATAAAGGGTCTAATTCTCTGAATGTTAGAATGAGCTCGGCCTCTGATGCAGTAATGGTGTCCTGTAGCAGCCCCATGTGGAGGTAACTAGAGTCATTCTCCATCCACTGGCCTGGTCTAGCAGAAATCTTGCAATGAGCGGCCCTGTTATACTTCTCAGGTATCTTTTCTTTTACAAACAATTGTTGGTTGGGGATATCAGTCAGACCCAGGTAGGGAACCCATCGTATGGGGATGGCGACATGATGATGGATGGATGCTCTCAGTGTGTGACTATACTCTATAACAGGGGCAGGCAACCTTCACTACTCCAGCTGTTGCAAAACTACAACTCCCAGGATGCATACTTGCTCTGCTGTTCTTGGAGCTCCCCTCTATAAGCATATGGAAGAAGCAGGACTCACAGGCTCCCTCTATAGGTGAAGCATGTAGATGAGCAGATTGAGTAAGCAGGACTCACAGATCTTGTTCTACAAGTCCTAGAAACTATGAAAGGCATTTTCCAGGTATGTGGTATGGATGACCTATCCTCAGCTGAGGGTCTGACAGGCAGCACGGTGCACCCACAAACAAGCAGCTTATACAAGGAACAGTGGGTGTATAGAGGGAAGAAAACACTTCTGTCCTCTGTGTAGTGGCCATTACTACAGCTCAGGTGAATGGTGGTGGAGATGGAGCGGTCCAGCACTGTCCTCAGCTGTCGTCCACTGTTTTAGTTTTGCCTGTATACCAGCTTATCAATAGGATTACCAGGTGTCAGACCCTTACCGATCTGATATTGATGACCTATCCTAAGAATAACTCATTAATATTGAAAGGTCAGAGGACCCCTTTAGGCAGTGGTTACATGTGGTGGTCTTCTGTGGGATATCTTGTAGCAATGAAGTCCAGTTTTTGCCCCTGACTTTACAGCCTGTGCTATACACCCTTAGCACTAGGAGGATGGGATGTATACAGTTCCTATCCACTTTACAGCTACTGTCATTGGCAGTGGGTTAGACTCGCCATGTGCGACCCCCAACCTTTTGCAACCTTTTACATTAGAATACAACAATTTACAGAAAGCCAACCCTGGGCTCAGCATCTGCAACTCTATCCTCCGTTTTGAGATCTGACAGATCACCCACGAAGCAAGAATAAGTGGAGCGATCACTGAAGACCTTGTGCCATTTTGTTATATCTGTGAGCATAGTTTTACAACCAGTAAAATAATTGCAGAATTATTATGACCAGGGTCTATAAATCCCATTTAGCACAAACTTCAGAGCAGACGGTCGGCGGTGTGTGTGCAGCGTGGAAGCCGCCGTCGGTGAATGACCCTCATTATCACATTGCCCAGCATGCCCGGGCTCAACACTAAAACTTTTTCGAAACAGAAATGCAGCACATTTTAATGCCAGCTTTGTCAGCAGTTCCAGAAGGAGATTAAGAGGGGAGGTGACAAAGAGCAAATGAAATACTAAAAAGCTCTCCGAAAAAGCCAATAAGCAAAATGAAATGGAGAAGCCGATGAGCTATTTTAGAACAAGCTGGAGGATTGGGGATAAAACGTGGGTCTGTGAGATACGGCCTACGAATGTTACTAGAGGGGAGGATAAAGTTTGTCATTTCACGTTGCGGACTGTAGATTTTTTTCCTCATTTCGGCCCGGCCTGGCCTTCTCGGATAGTAGAGATTAGTGTCTACAGTAGCGCCATCCCGGGAGATGAAGTTCAACAACACCTAAGAGCTTTTTGCTGCCCACCGGTGTTGTAAAGGGATTGTCACTATAGGGCGGCACAGCGCGGTGAAGCTGCAGGTGTTAGAAAGAAGCTGAGGCAGAATTAATTAACGGAAAACGGCGATGATAAAACCGTAAGATCCGCACTTCACCTGCACAATTCACACTTTCTGCAGAACAAGCTTTTATTTACCCGGTGAATGCAGCACTATTGTGACAAGGGAAGAATGGAGATTGTTACAGTTTTTTGGACGCCGTTTCTTTCCCCCAGTAAGGTGTTGTAAAGATTTTCCAATTACTTTATGCCCATTATATGTGCTCTGCGTAGCGGAACTTCATCTCTACATTTTGCACGTTGAGGTTTTCTTTTTTCCCTCAATGTGAACGACATTTCGGCTATTAGAACAACATTATAAATGCAGCATCTGCAGTGAGCACTTCTACGTTTCAATTCAGGAGGAATTTAGAATATTTGTATATTTCGCGTTGACTCTACAAGGTCGCCATTTTCTCCACCAACGAGATGGGTACAATTGGAAAACAGAAAGCTCTTTGACCCAAGCAGGAGGACTGACCGGACTCGTGTCATGGTTTGCATTATATGTTGTTCTATATGACATCATAGAGAGTACAAGTCCACCATTGCACCGTCTGTCTAGTAGTTGTTATCTCCGAGACTGGATACAGAAGAATGAACAAAAAAGGAATAAAATACACAAGGCTGGATGAATAATACACGGGTGTTACTTTATAACTGACAAAAAGTTCTGCACCCCAGGTTTAGGATAGTTAATGTAAGTAAGGTGGAGACGTGCACCAGTGAGCGAGAAGGCTCAAACACCATAGCTTAATGTCCAAAACTACTCCGACTATAATACATCACAGCAGAGAAGCTGCGAGCTGAGGCGCACACCTATTAATTCCTGCAGCGGTGATGAATAGTGACTGCCAAAGCAAGTGGTGACATTTATAAAGCCATTATAGTCACACGGACGCCATGTGTGCCAACTGTGTGTAGTGACGTCTAGAGAGACTACTGGATGGATTTTTTTCTGTTATCATTTGCCTGACCTTTTAAGGCTGGATTCATACTTGCAGTTTTTGACGCATCGTTTCAGCCAAAGCCAGAAATTACATTAGAAAGGAATGGGAAGTGAAAAGAAAGGCTTCTGTCTGCATCAAAAGGATTGCCTGTGAGAAGTGGAATGGAAGGTCCATAAACTGCAGGAAAATTGCCGCAATACCAAAACAGTGACGATTTCAATAGGAGAAAAAAGGTTTTGTGATTTGGACACCATATGTATGTGAAATGCAAACGCAAAAAGTAGGGTCGAGGGATTGAGAAAGATCGGATGGCGATTGAGCAAATTTCACGATTGGCTGGAAAAAGATCGAAAATCGGATTTTAAATCTCAAGATTGGCTCAACCCTACTGCATATATAATATACAATTAGGGTTGAGCAATTGGGTAAGATCGGATGGCGATCAAGCAAATTTCACGATTGGGATCAGCTGGAAAATTATTGGAAATCTGATTTTAAAAATCGATCCTGAAATCTCAAGATCGGCTCAGCCCTAGCAAAAAGGGGTTACCCACGAACCCCATAGACTATAATTAGGTGCACCAGGTTTCTATCTGAAAATTGCACATTTTTCAAGCGGAATGGGGGGGCGCAATCCCCGAACAATCACCAGATGAAGATTTGACAATATGAACATTATTCTAGTTCCTTGTGGTAGATATATCTCTACCATCTTGTCAGTGACAACCGGCAGGGCAGCCATATTGGTTATGAACATTGTAAGTGTTATTTTATTACCGACTGAACATGCTGAGAAACTGATCTTTGTTGTTGACGAATAAGATGGCTGCTCTTGATGAAGTCACTTTTTGTAAGAAGAAAATACATGTAGTCCTCGACTTACGATGTTGATCCGTTCTTACGTAAACCGAATTTCGATGTAAGTCGGAAACATACCATACGATGCCGCATAGGAACGGATCAACGTGATTTAGTGTACAGTTGCTAGGAACTGAGGAACACTGTACCATATACAGTACAGTCTTCCTCAATTTAGTGAGCCGCTGCACACTAAATCACGTACTGTACAGGGAGAGCTGGCGGTTTGCTGTTACAAGGAAGCTTACTTTTTCTCATAGGAATGCATTGGCCAGTGTTGATTGGCCAGCGTACAGCATTCAGCCAATCAACGCTGGCCAGGAGGCGGAGTCTAAGATCGGACCATAATGGAGACTGCTGTGGTCCGATCGTAGACTCCACCTCCTCACAGACGAGCCTCCGGCAGAACCAGCGTTGATTGGCCGAATGCTGTACACTGAACAATCAACGCTGGTCAATTCATTCCTATGAGAAAAAGTAAGCTCCCTCGTAACAGCAAGCTGCCAGCTCTCCTAACTAACAAGGACGAGCCTGCTGCAGAACCAGCGCTGATTTGCCGCAGGCTCGTCCTTGCTAGTCGGGAGTGCTGGGAGCTTTCTGTTACGAGGGAGCTTTACTTTTTAGTTCATCTCTAGTCGTAACCCGAGACCATCGTAACCCGAGGACTACCTGTAAAAATAAAACGGTTGCCGTAACAAAATACAAACGTGCCAAAAAGTTTTCTGCAAGTAAAAGAAATATCAATACTAGACTTGGAATGTACTAAAATATAGGTTTTTATTTTTGTGCTTCACCTTGCACTGACCTTGCCTTGTACGCAACCACTTTAACTCATCCTATCAGATTTTTTTGTCATACATACTGTACATTTACTTTCTCGTCTTCCCCTTCCTTCTCACCCAGCCTGGGATTTTACACCGTGTGCAGAATGAATAACTAATGAGAACCTCAAGTGGAATAACAGAACAAAGATTCAGAACAAGAGCAGCGGCCAAAAAAGCTTCACAGCAATTTCTAAGGAAAGTCCTTATTATTTAAGAGAAGGTTTGAGAGATCTTGACCCTTAGAACATGCGACAGCCTATTTAGCATATTAACAAGTCGTTTCCAATAAGTTATACGCGGCGGCCTTCGCCGAGGAGGTGCACGTCATTAACCAACAAGTGCGGTCACAGAAGTTGACCTCGAAAATACTTTTATTACAAAAACAGGACTCGCGTTTCCCAGATTAGCATAAAACGCGGAGAGATAATTGTGAACTCTGATCCTCTGCTGGAACAATGCTTAATATTTCAGTCATTTTAATAAAAGTACAAGTAGACTTTTTGTCCCCATGTCATTTACATATATTGAAGGCCGTGTACTACGGAGATGAGCAATATACCTGAAGAAATGCAAGGACCATCAAAGAACCCGGAGGAGAATCCAAATCGTGGCTCAGTAGCTAGCACTGTGGACTTGTAGTGCTGGAGTCCTGGGTTTGAATCCGATCAATTTACCATTTAGGTGTTGTAATGTCATCAATACAGTTCTCAATGTTTTATATCATACTATAAAATCAACTATATACAGTCTGCACACAGATAAAACTGCAAAAAATATTTCATACAAAAAAGGTATCAATTGATAAAGATGTAATACTTTCTTTCTCCTGCGGAGGTGCTACAGATAAACTGAACATTAGATTTCCCTACAAAAACAAAACACACTAAGTAAGTCCACACTAAAAAATATGGCCCAAAACATCAAACGTATGTTAACACATACAAAACTCCCAAAAGTTGGAGAAATCACAAAACCAATGACATTAACAATAGTTATAAGTTACTATTCAATAAATAGATAAGAGCACAATGTCACAAGAGTACTAAGAGGACATAAAAGCTAATTCTACAGTGAATTCCAGCAAATTCGGTGTTTGAGTTTTACCACGGTCATGCCACTAATTTGCCATATTCATTGCAAAAGGTGAAATTGGTGGTAAAATTCCACAAATAGAAAGGACCTGCCACATGACACTGTA
This sequence comes from Leptodactylus fuscus, assembly GCF_031893055.1. Taxonomy (NCBI): domain Eukaryota; kingdom Metazoa; phylum Chordata; class Amphibia; order Anura; family Leptodactylidae; genus Leptodactylus; species Leptodactylus fuscus. The sequence continues at coordinate 9,835,191 of NC_134274.1, read as the reverse complement.
GGATTGTGACCACCAATGTCAACATCAATGTGTGTTTCACCCAAAATGTTCATACAAGCCCAATACTTGAACTTGATGAGCTACCCGACTGGGCAGGTTGCAGGTTGCGACAGCCAGACTGGGCAGGTTGCAGGTTGCGACAGCCAGACTGGGCAGGTTGCAGGTTGCGACAGCCAGACTGGGCAGGTTGCAGGTTGCGACAGCCAGACTGGGCAGGTTGCGACAGCCAGACTGGGCAGGTTGCGACAGCCAGACTGGGCAGGTTGCGACAGCCAGACTGGGCAGGTTGCGACAGCCAGACTGGGCAGGTTGCGACAGCCAGACTGGGCAGGTTGCGACAGCCAGACTGGGCAGGTTGCGACAGCCAGACTGGGCAGGTTGCGACAGCCAGACTGGGCAGGTTGCGACAGCCAGACTGGGCAGGTTGCGACAGCCAGACTGGGCAGGTTGCGACAGCCAGACTGGGCAGGTTGCGACAGCCAGACTGGGCAGGTTGCGACAGCCAGACTGGGCAGGTTGCGACAGCCAGACTGGGCAGGTTGCGACAGCCAGACTGGGCAGGTTGCGACAGCCAGACTGGGCAGGTTGCGACAGCCAGACTGGGCAGGTTGCGACAGCCAGACTGGGCAGGTTGCGACAGCCAGACTGGGCAGGTTGCAGGTTGTGACAGCCAGACTGGGCAGGTTGCAGGTTGTGACAGCCAGACTGGGCAGGTTGCAGGTTGCGACAGCCAGACTGGGCAGGTTGCAGGTTGTGACAGACAGACTGGGCAGGTTGCGACAGCCAGACTGGGCAGGTTGCGACAGCCAGACTGGGCAGGTTGCGACAGCCAGACTGGGCAGGTTGCGACAGCCAGACTGGGCAGGTTGCAGGTTGTGACAGCCAGACTGGGCAGGTAGGAGAGTCTCCCAACCATACATTATACTTTTCTATTTTGTATTCTATTCACTTCTCACTTCTTAAACTTTTTCCCTTCCCTGTTGGATTACATAAGGGCTAAGAAGAGAATTATATTTAGTAGCACATGGACAAATTGGCTAAATGCAGTCCATATGCCGTTAATTCCCCGTGGAACAGTTTGATTCATTGTGTTTTTATGAAGCACAGCTGATGCTCTGGTTTTATTCGGAGTTCACTTTTTTCCCGAAGAATATGGGATAATTAAGGGTGCGCGCTCACCGTGCGGGAACCAGTGGTGGCCACCAAGGAATGCACAATTACAGACGCACTGACGACATGCACCCTAAAGCTAAATCCACATATTGCAGTAATGTGCCAAGCAGAATAAAAAAAAACACTGTCAATTGCTACAATTCTACAATACGTATATTGGCCGTAGGGTAAGATGACAAGTAGCTTTCTAACATATATCAAAAACCAGCGTAGCCAAAAGCTACATGGTGCTACGTATCTGGGCACGGTGTAATGCTACTTACATGTGCATCCTCATTAAAAGTATATGTCCAATTTAGAGGTGCCATGTTCTGAAAAAACTGGGAGCTTACAGACCATACACATTGTCATGTATAGTGTATGTTAGCTCAGGTGTGAAAATTGTGCCCTGCCACCAACACCAAGAGACAGGCTTCAATCCAAAATTTGATATACTACCCTATGGGGTCATGGTGACTTAATATCCTGGCCAAAGTTCATGCGATTTTGCATTGGTAAGAAGTTAACATTTCCTTTCCTTCTACTGCTCTCCTAATATATTCATGGATGAGCAGTGTTGTAGGGTTACATTTAAACACTGTTTTTTTTGCAGTGTCAGCTGGGTACAGTATATGTTAATCATCAGCCATGTTCCATCTATACATTCTAGCAGTTTTTACATTTCCCTTTCCTTCTCTATCTGGGCCGCCGACCACCATGAAGACTTATTCACAATATGTCTGTGCCCAGATCAGTGCTTCCATATACTAATCATGTCCCTTTTGCACCACAGCGTCCCCTACACAATCCCCCCTTGTCTATATGCTGCAGACCAATTGCTATTTTTTCCATTATGGGTTCGTTTTCTCCTCTCTGACAGTGGAAGGCTGTGTATCATAAATCTTCTCACTCCAGTGCACCAGAGGGCAGGGAGAATACATTTACATGGACTGCCTACCAGCCAAGAGGGTTACCCAGCCTAGTGTGGTGAGGGTGTCCTGTAGACCCCCCTGATTTCTGGGTTCAATCACAGCTGTGACCTCTATAGTTATTTTGGCCTATGGAGATGACTTGCTGGTGTGCTGGCAGCTTTCCTAGTGTGCAGTAAATGTATAAGATTTCTCAGGCTCCCAGACAAGAAGATTGAAGAAAGTGACTGTAAATGGATGAATAAAAGGTAAAATATATGATGATTATCAGCGATCGATGCGGCATCGTGACTGCAGACCATAAGGCCTCCTCACGTGGCTCCTTAATGAGAATAATGCCAGTTTGGTCACGTTTATTTCAGTACGAGAAGTGTAAATGATCGATGAAGCAAACGCAGCGCTGAACTTTTGTTGTCTCCATTAGAAATTAGTATTGATAAGAGACTTGATTTAGTACCAGGTATCCAGTGAAATATACAGCGCCCAGGCCAAATGCCCTACTTGGCAAGCTGGCACATCTTTCATCTCAGCAAGCTGGATAGCTCTCGGCAATGAAGAGTCATGTGCAATCTTGGCTTCCTTGCAATAGCAGTCCTGTTATATTTAAGGCCTGTAGACAAATCTGCACAGTTCTGCCTGCCAAAGCTGAACAAGTAAGGCTCAGCTATCTGTACTAGACTCCGGAGGCAGAGACATGGGGGGAGAAAACACACAAAAATAAAACCTCAAGGGAAATATGACTTTACTAGTAATATAATAGAAGGGGTTTGTTTAAAGGGGATGTCCAGTTGCAGAGAAACATTGAGACACAAAGGTTATGGTTCGTATAATGAAATGTTGTACTATTTCCAATGTACTTCTATCAATTCCTCAAGGTTTCTAGATCTCATTTCTTTACTCCTAGTAGAAAAAAATCAGTCCACGGTCATTTCATAGACTAGATAGATAGATAGATAGATAGATAGATAGATAGATAGATAGATAGATAGATAGAATCAGCCAATGTGATGACAAATCTGATGTTGACATCCACATCATCACATTGATATCAGCACTATCAAGAACATAAATGCGATGACAGCCTACTAGGTATCGATGTGTTTCAAAGCCCAAGATATGACCAGCTCTTAAAAAGACATGTGTTTACGATACTCTGTCACAAGATGTCTATCCTATATGTGTCTGTGTGGCCACCCAGTGGTTATGATGTGGATTGCAACCTGTGAAATTCTTTTCTAGCATGTTATGGTATTCTAGACCTTTACCAAATTTCAGAGCGGTAAGGCTGGGTTTACATCTCCGTCCGTCTGTCTAAAATCACTGGATGAAAAAGTTCTTTAAGACCAGATAAGAAGAAAGGACATCTGACAGACCCAAATATAGTCAGTGGGGTCCCTTGAGCTCAGTTGGAGGTCCTCTGTTTTAACGGTCAGTCTGTCTGTTCTTCTGAAGCACGGACGGAGCGCTAGTGTGAGCACATCTGTATATTTGTCTGTATACACACACACCTAATATATATATATATATATATATATATATATATATATATATATATATATATATATATCACTTGTATTCTAATGATTTGCTTTCTCTTACCCGCTCGGGGAGGAATGTCCGCCGACTCTCCAAGTACAAGTTTAACCCTTTTCGCATGAGTCTTCCCCTGATAGTGGGATTCGGCTACAATGGCGGATGTGAAGAACATATTGCAGAGGGTACAACATTTATTTTTGTCCACTTCCGTTTCGTCACTTTCCTGTTGAAACAATAACAAAAAATAATCTCATTACTTCATACAATAAGGTAAATGAAAAACTGTATGATATGATGAATATTCAGACGGCATTAGAAGTGCAATGTATATCAGCCCTATAGTCAGTGCTAGAGATGTGGAATCCATCTAACCAGTATTTTTGTTGCTTTGCACCTGGAAACAGGGATTTTTGCAGCCAGCTGTGTACATATAGCAATAGTTGCAACTTTTCTTGCATACTGTGAACTTGTAGGATTGGCAGAAGGAACAGAGGAACCCTGTCGCAGGGGTAAGATGTGGACATGTTTATTGAAACAGAGACCCGGGCAGCCAGCTATCCAGCAGACATACTTGTCCCTTTAAGACAATCCTATGAGGTGGTGGCAGTAAAACAAGGAGAGGAACGTCAGTCATACAGGTATGGCCATCGGCCGCCATCCTGTTCTATATTATCTCACTGTGACAAATATTCTGTGCTACCCCTGAGATTTACGGTTCTGCCGCCTGTAGACATGAAACTATAAATTTCCTCCCGGTTTTACAAGTCGATGAAACTCCAAGATCACCAATGAAAACTTGTCCCAATAAGCCGCTGGGAATGTGATATTATTTACCGTGTAACCAGCGGTATACAGAGAGATAGATCAGAGATGATAAAAGGTTCCACCTGGTGCTCGCAATTATCAAAAATGTGATTACCACCACGGATGACATCGAAAATATTCATCTTGACAAAATGTTGGCGTAAAAGTGTCTCCATAATTTACCGGGGAAAGGCATAAAGCACTTACGTGAAGCTGTAAAGCTGCCATCTCAATTGATCCCAATCATCTAATGAATAATTCACAATTAGCAGGGGATTCATTTCTATGTAATAAACTAGTCGCCGCTGTAATAGGGAAATGCATGGGTGCAGCGTATAACGGAGGGGAATGTACCTCTAACCTGTAGGTGAGCGCTCCCTCCCCTCCCTAATGTAAAGCGCCGCTATAAAGGAACACAATGCCAGAATATCTAATGCACCCAGCTCAGGGAGAGCGAAGGAATCGATAGGAAAACAATCGAGAGAACCAAAGACAATGGGAGTCTAATAGGAAACTATCCAGACACAACAGCAGCCCTGGATATAATGTGCAGGTACTGGAAGATACGCTAAAAATAATATGTGCGGCCGTCACATGGTAGCATCACGAGAACGACTATTCTCTACAAGTCCAGGCAATATGACAGGTGCGGGCGCATAACTATAGGGGAAGGCAGTCTGCAAGGAAGCTTTGAGAAACGCGACACTTAACCCATTATGGATGCAGACTAGTTTGAGCATTAGGCTGAAGCCCCACATGGCGCAAACGCTGTGATTTTTACAGTCTCTGCAAAGTGGCGATTCCCACCTATAGGTATTATGGAGGCAGAAAGTCCACAGAGGAAAACTCTGCAAACTTACAGGGAAATACTGCAACGCGTTTCCACCGTGGTTTTTCCCCAAAGCAGCCCGCTACATGGGGCCTTAGCCTTAAAGAGGTTGTCCTATCCACCCAGATCCCATGATCGCTATTGATCATGTCATCTAAGGAGTTAGTTTGCTGTAGTCAAAGCATTATCCAACTCCTGCAGATAGTCAGAGGTCCTGACTGTATAATACACATGGAACCCAGAAGATACGTAGCGAGCATTGTTCCGGTGCCGTATTATTACAGCATTAACTATACGATCAGTGCAAAGTAACAGTATGACACAAAGTGTCAAGGGGTTAAAGGGGGTTCTGCCAAATTTACAAGTGATCACTTATTAATGTACAGGTGATAATTGTCGGACTTGGCAACTGGAGATCACCATCGCTGTATTTGGCTTCTCTTCGGCAGTCCCATGGAGATAAGTACAGCAGCCGCACCCCTGTGTGACCTCAATTCAGGCAGCGGTACAAGGGACCTGCATTCTTATAACTGGGGAGGGTCCCAGTGGTCGGACTCCAACCAACCAGACATTTATCTCTCGTAAATTCTGTAGATAAGTTGGAAACTTTGCTCAACCCCCTTTGTCTAAATCTTGCTTACATTGTGAAAATAAATTTCGGTAGAGAACGTCTCCTGGAATTGCACTGTAAAGCAGTTTTTTGAGGTGTGGGGAGTAGCAAACAGAATGCAGAGGCATTTCCCAGGTGTAATGAGGCTGAGACTATGGGCAATTCAGACACAAGCTGTGAAAATGTCATAGTGAATAATACACCAAAATGAATCAGGAATGATTTATACAGCGACCGAAAAAAACCCATCTAATGTGTTTGTTCTAGATTCTGCAGCCTGTAATCTCTCTGTTGCCAAATACCAAATTGTGATGGCTGCTGCAAGGCGGAGAGGTAAACGCGAGCGCTCGCTTATTAGATTCTGTCTTTACAGCCTTTATTTTGGCTTTTTTATGCAAGTAAAAAACATTTAAAGCCAATATTAAAATCAAGGCAACACGAATTGTATAAGGAGGTACATGACAGGTGAAGGGAAGAAGACTCCAGGATCTGACTACATATGGTTAGCTTGTCTGTAATGGAGACACATAAGTCTATGTAGCAGCTGTAGACCCAACCGTAGAATCTTAAGGAAGATTATTTGCAAAGCAGCGGATTTGTTAATTTTACATCAATTCTAGTTCACTCTTTGGCCTATAACAAGTTAGCAGATGAACCATAGGAATTATCGATATGGGCCAATAAACCCCAGATATAATGAAGTTTAGTTTCTTGATAGGCCATCAGATCATTTGGGGATTGACACCTGACCCCATCCCAACAGGTGTTTTGGCTAGTGGAAGCCATATTCTAGGTATAGGACTGGAAACGGTTCTATTCAAATGAATGGGAGCGGGGCTGTGGTCTAAGGTGTCACCACTATAGTATACGGACCTCTGTAGAATGTATACAGATTCTAGCTCTGTGTAGTAATGCAGGCCATTTACTATAATAGGAGCAGGGCTGCCTCTGTCCGTATACTTAGTATATGGCTTCCAATGGCTCAAACATTTGTTTGGGGTAGGGTCCAGGTGCTATACCCCTACTGGGTTCATCAGTATCAATTACCTTCGGGTCCTGCAACCATTTTCCAACACATCAGTTTTAAAGGAGGTCGTCAGCAGGAAAAGCGGTATCTAACTGATGACAGTAACTGGTAGGATAACTTCTACTCTTTCCAAAGATGTCTGTCTTATTCTCCATTGCAGCTCCAATTTTGTGAAAATCATTGTTTTATTTGTATGCAAATTAGGTGAAAAGTGCAAAAGGGGCGTGTCCTCTCCTGCTGGAGCTTCATTAGATCACGTCCCCTGACCGGCACCCAGCTACTCACCCAATTGCTTGCGTATCCGCTCCCACTTGTCTGCAGTTAGGAGCAGTTATCTGGATGCAAAGTCCCAGCAGCGGAATAAACGCCCTCAAGCCCTTTTCAGCTAATTCACATATTGATACTGTGAAGGTAGACCATGTCCATTCTTATTTTTATACATGCTTTATACTGCTTAAGAAATTATATTTTTCTTTGTGCAACGTTTATACATTAAGATGGCGCCCGTATCCAGTACCGCACCCAGATGCTGACGCACACGATCGTCATGTGGTTTACAAGAAAGACAGTATCATTTCTCGGGAAATCGAAAGCTAAGAGATGTTGAAATTTAAGAGCCAATGACTGATCGCCAGTGTATTCGGATACAAGACGTATATGCTTACAGCCTGCCGTTATCTTATCTTTCTTGCATTCCTGTATAAGATTTGTGACTTTCTCAATAAACCTCAGTACTGTGTGAGCAGTCAGAGCGTCCAGCATGGCCTGAGATTGAAACTAAACCACCTTGTGTCAGAGTCTCTCTTAGCAAGCGCGCACATGCATGATTGATTTGAAGCAGGTGACTGACCACTGGAAGTGACCCGTATTCTGGCGGAGGTCACTACCTCAACAATACAACACTGACATTACTAAAAATGGAGCTGTAATGCAGAATCAAAAAGGCATCTTTGGAAAGTGTAAAACGAGCTCTACAAGATACGACAGATTTTTACTGCTGACAGACTCCCTTTAACAAGTGAGCCTTCATTTGCTGCCTAATATTACAGACTCCATTATGGCCTGATAATCCAGGTTATTCTCTCGCCTGGTTCTAATGCCATGGCTGATTGATATATAAATCCTACTGGCCAACAGCCCATAACCTGCTGGGAGGGGTCCAAATTTTCTTGGGAAAAAGGTAAAGTTTTAAAGGGATCTGTCAGGTCAATGTGAGGCACCTGGGGGTTTAGTGTCCCAAGTTGCCCCGTATTAGATCCATCTGTACCTGCAATTTAAAAAAATAAACCTATTATATTAACCTAAAGATGAATGCGATAAGTCTCATCGGACTCCTCTCTGGTGCTTGCGGTGCAGTTCTTCAGTGAAGCTGAGGACATATACCCTGGCATCACTGGGCAAGTGTCGGAGGTGCGGGGCATGTGCACTGAAGAACTGTGCAGGCGCAAGGAGAACAGCGGCAGGGTGACTGGAACACATTTATTTTTATTGCTGGCACAGGTGGCTATATTACAGGGAGATTTGTGACACTAAACCCCCAGTCCATAAGGGTCTGGGGGTGGATTTGTGTCCCAAATTACCCTGACAGATTCCCTTTACAGCGTACCTCCGTTATAAACAACTCATCATAAAGGAATAGTGTGGGTGAATGTAAGAAACTTTGATATATCACTTTTCAGGCAATTACTTTCTCCCGATTAGTCTATGAGGAGGGGAGGGGGACAGAATAATGAGGTTTTCTGGGTGGTGTTGCACATATGATATATTCACTCCTACACCTCTTTGAGAAATATATTTATTTATAGATTTTATTTTAATTGTTTGTATCATTGCTTTCCCCCTCAATCTCCTGCGCATCTTCTAAAAGACACTGCATCAAAAGCAATCACCCGTCTTATTGGCCAAGGAGAGCCCATCATTTCCAGCCCACTGCTCTAACCACCACCATAGGCCTTTCATTTCTTTTATATCTTCTCTTCCTCTGGCACAAGGCAAGAAAACAGCTGAAATCTCAGCAAACCCAAATGTATTAAGGTTTAATTTATTCCACATCTCAATCATTTATTACGTCGATGGAAAAAAGCTATTTTGCATCAGTACTTCGCCACCGCGCATCGCATTAAGATAAGTCTTTGATGACTGTTCTGCTTAATTACCATTCCACGCCGGGCATCAGTCACGACAGGGATATAAAACTGCAACACCAAGTGAATGGATGAGCCCAAGGAATGTACTATATCTACCGCGTCCTGTATCGCCTGCGGACGTCACACACATTCATCACGGCCTTGTTGCTCTTCTGGGTTCGCATCGGTCAGATTTATACAGGAGAACGTATATACAAATGACATGTCCCAGTATTTGTCACCAGGACTAGAACCAGCGGCGCCTCGTGTAGATGCTTATTAAATGTCACTGACTCTAAAGGAATTGGGTCAATAAAACCCAACAGGGAAGACAATGTTAGGACAAGGGCAAGACAATAATGTTCCATCAGTACCTGTGCTTTACCTGCTGGACCTCTATCATAGTCACCAAGTTTTCCTCCCATGAAATCAACCAGACTCTAGAAAGAACTGGGCACCATGTTGTTTTCTGTCTAATCCTAAACTTATTACCATCTAGTACAATTGTCCCCAGCGCTGTGCACTGCTAACATTATACGGCCACTCCAGAATGTTGGTCGAGTGTCTGACCTGAGATCTGTGACTTACACTTTAGGGTTTTATGTCCTCATCTGAAAGGAGTTGCAAGAATTAAGAAAAATCAAAGCCGGGATTCTGAATACTACGGGGAACGTTCACACTTTGATACATGCAGATGAACGCTGCAACGCTTTGATACACAATATCCGCTGAGACATTTACTTGAAAGCGATAGGTTACTTTATGTAGCTGAATATATAACAGGTTGGATACTTTACATTTCTGCATCGAGGAAACACCAATCCCTCAGAACAAGCTACTTTTTGTCTTCTGTTCATAACTAAATGGCAGATTTCTCTGCTGGAGCTCGATCTTTGTACATCCTTATAAGCAGAGATGATAGATCCACTAAGTTATTCCAAAATATTACTCTTTTGGCACACCAAGGGTTAAACTAAGCACATATGGAGGTCTGTGCTGATCTCTTATAACTAGGATGCACAGTCAGAGAAAAGGAGAAATCAGAGGGTCCCGAGCGGCTTCAGAGATCTAAATCACTAGGAAACAAAATATTAAAATCTTTTCTACATTAGACCACCAGAAATTAACCCAATTTCTGCCCAAGACTTGCAGTAAATAAAAGGATACGCCATAGACTTCCTGTTCTACCTTACACTACCATGGAAGTGTTCTGGAAAGACCCCCCCCCCCCCCTTCCCGAGTATAATGATAGTGTTTGTGGGGTTCGCCAGCGGCTGTGAGCAGGATCGGTAAGTAGATGGGGCCAGTTACCTGCTGGAGTTACTCTAGCAGGTGAAGGCCTATATAAATAAATAAAGTTGAAGCATCAGCCGCTGGGGCCCCCTAATGTCCCAGGCCGTGTAGCAGCCGTTACCGCTGCTACCCCGGTAATTACGCCCTTGCAAGTGACATGTTTTTCAGTTGAAAGAATATCTAACCTTTCCGATGATATATACGAGGAATAAATTGTTTTGTCCCTGCAGGCTCTCTCTCTAAATTTTTATTGCCCAATATATGATGTCTCCCATAGACTGCACATGAAGAAAACAGTAGAATGTGCTCTCCGACAGTTTCACACTTTAGTACCAAATGGGACATTATAGGTATGTACTGAACAGTAATTATGAAAATAAAGCACTTGGGGTGAGATAGAAAAGTTCCTATTAGCTGCTGCAGTCTCTTTGCCTGTGACTCTCTTTACTGCGTCCCTCCTCCCCTCTCCACAGACTTGTACAGACATGTGTAATTTGATACGATCAGTAAACTAACAGACTGTCTTTGAAGTCCAAGATGGAACTCAGCAGAGATTTCAGAGTGAAGGTTAGTAAAGTAGTGAAAAAAAAATCTGGTAAGTGGGAAAAAAAGCATTTTCTTGTGCCATGATTAGGGTTGAGCCGATCTTGGCTTTTCAGGATCGATTTTGAAATCCAATTTACGATCATTTTTCATTCGAACCCGATCTCAATCCCAACTCCGAACCCAATGCAAGTCAATGGGATTTTTTTTACTAATCGGAGATCGGATTTTAAACACAATCCTATTCACTATACAGCATGGAATCTAACAATTGAACGCTTTAATTGTTAGAATCCACGCTGTGTAGTGATTTTTTTTTAATCACTAAGTAGCCAGAGGATTTTTTTTAATCCTCTGGCTGCTTAGTCCCCCCTGGTGTCCACTTACCTGCAGAGATGGCTGGTCTGGTGCCTGGTGTTCTCGTTCTTCTTCGCCTCGCTGTCCCCTGCCTCTCAGGTTGGGAGAGTGTGGGTGCGTTAGGAGAGTGTGGGAGGGGAGATGTCACGTCTCCCAGTACCCGCCCACACTCTCCTAAGCCACAAGCCCCGCCTTCTTCCTAGCTCTTTAACACTAACCTGGGAGGCGGGGGGGGGCAGCAAGGAGAAGAAGAACAAGAACACCGGGCACCGGACCAGCCATCTCTGCAGGTAAGTAGCTACTAGAGATGTTAGCTAGTCTCCCATTAGAATGAATGGACACAGCCGGCGCACAGGGGGTTAAGGCTGTGTGTCGGCTGCTTCCATTCATTCCTATGGAACCGCAGCGGAGCCTTCACACCGAGTATACGCTCCACTCAGAATGAACGGAGAGTATACTCAATAGTAAGGCTAACATTGTTAGCTTTTCCCACAATGCTTGACCAATAGCAAAGCATTGTGGGAAATAATCACCGATCTCGATCCCACCTAAAAAGATCGTGTTCGGAATTTCGATCGCTATCGTGAAATTTTCTCGATCGACGATCGGAATCAGATCTTTTCCGAACACGATCGCTCAACCCTAGCCATGATCTATGCAAAGTTTGCTAGTGTACAGTGTACATGGTAATATATGGTTTGGCTCTTTACTTTGGCCTTTTTAGTAACTGGGTACAATATTTTTTACCTTTTGAAAGATGATCTTTAATGATTTTATGTGGTTCTTTACCTAAAATGCAGACGGGCTGTACACAATACTCTATATGGGCTTTTCATCCACTCCGTTCCAATGACACAGAAGATTATAGACGTGAATACATTGCAGAATACACTCAGATGTCACTAAGTATCATCCAAGAGCATTTGCACTCATACGATCGAGTGTGCATCTGATGTGGGGCCAACACTATAAATAATATATACAAGTAACGTTACGTAGATACTTCTTGCATGTAATTGTATAATTATCCTGTAATGAACTGGAACAGTGAACCATATAGGATTGACTGTGACTAATTACAGGTGAGAAACACAACAAACCTGCAGAATCACAAAGAAGCATTTCCCTCAAGGAGGGGGGATGGTACTGCTAAAGATTTGCAAATTTTGTCCCTTAGCAGATTCCTGACCTCAAGGAAGGTAAAGCATGAACCTGAATTATAGATGACAGAACTCAAGTATATAAAATCTTTCCAAGGTCAAGTTATGCTGACATCAAGGTCAATATCCATACACAGTCAAGGTCTGATAGAAAGTCAGAGTCACTAGAGCGGAGCAGAATCAAGGTAAGGAGCAGGATGACGCCATGTCCTTCCCATCACAGATGTGTTGAATAAGTGTATACAGTACATGTGATATACACATCAAGAACAAGGAAAAAATCTGCAGATGAAAAAACAGAATGAGAAGACAAGGAGCAGGAAGGTAGACTGCAAGAATAAATATTTCTTAAAATATTCAATTTTTATATGACCGGCTCCTATAACTATAATTGACTTGCAAAGTGTTGTGATGTAAGAACTCCAACCTAACAGAAAACATCCCTAAATATTCAACTCACTGAATGTGAATTCATTATGTACGGGGTAATGTTTATAGAGAACCCTTTATGTCCTCGGGCACATGTGTTCTCATATACCGCTAGAACGCCAACAATGTGCTTGAATTTATGTGCCCCGGGGCTGGAGATATTGGTGCCGTTACAGATATCTATTCACTGTCAGAAGGGCGTTCCTGACAGTCTAGCTGGGCTGTAAGGAAAGCCCCTCCTGATAGTACTCATCCATAGCTCTGTACTGTAAGAAGGGGGGATCCTTACGCCCAGCCGTGATGCCGAGTTGCGAGGAACACCCACGAGACTGTACTCGTCCATAGACTAGCACTGGGGGGGGGGGACACGTTCTTCACAGCTTAGCATCATAGCTGGGCAGTAAGGAATGTCCCCTCCGACAGTACCAGGCTATGGAAAAGTACTATCAGGAGGGGGGGGGGGCGTTACTCACAGCCCAGCTAGACTGTCAGGAACACCCTTCTGATAGTGGGCTGAGATTGGTAATGGCACAGAGATCTCCAGCCCCGGGGCACATAACAGGAAAGTCAATAGTGTGCTGAATTCAATGCACTGTTAGCTTTCTAGCAGTATATAAAACCGCATGCGCCCAAGGACATAAAAGGTCGTCTTTAAAGTGACAATACTAAGGTTATAGGGGTTTCCACTACTTCACTATTCACAACTTATCCTTTAAATAGGTCATCAATTGTAGATAGTCAGGGGAGGGTGGACTCTGTGACTTCCAACAGCTCTGCCCAACAGTTTGCTGGACTATACAGCTCCATATATTAAGTGCTTAAAACTTTGTTCCATTCACTTGAATGTGAGGGAGCCAACAAAACTACTGCAAACTCACAAATAGGACTGAGCTTGTAGTTGGTTACTCTCTGCTCTATCATCACTGACCTATGCCAAGGATCAGTCAACAATTGTGCAATCATGGAAACCTCTTTAAAGGGGTATCTCAAGGAATCTATCAATCTATGCTGCTAGTTTATATAAATTCAAGAGTTTTACAAATGCTACTTCATTTGCTATGTAAATTTATTCTAACCACAACATGATTAAGGAACCCAGCCTCTATTCTCCTTATCTAGCATTATAGGATGGATGATGGGACTCACTGTTCTCTGGAGGGGAGGGGGGCTGAGTTCTGGGGATCAAGCTTGCTCTCAGAGCGGTTATCTTCTGCTCTGTGGTCTGGACAATTAGGTTATATAAATGCAGTTTGCTGATAAAGACTCAGACAATGTTGTTTTTTCTCTGTAAACACAAAGATAACATTGAGTTTACTGCAAGCCCGTTCTCTCCTCTGGGGTATTTAAGTTTTTTCTCTACACATCTGTGTAATGTAATATTCATTTATTGTTCATATCTGATATTTCTATTAGAGGATTAGTAATCATGATAAATAATTTTTCATGGTAGAGGCAATACTTTATGCAGATACTTCATAGAGTGTTGACAATTAAAGCCCCCCACCAGCTTGCTGAAAAATACAGGACATTAGAAGAAGAGAGAGATGGGAAAACCTCTAAGTCCAGGTTCACATAAGGCAAGTTGTAAAGGAATTTGAGGCTGTATTCCTCCTCAGATTTCTCTCCAAATTCTGGTCTTGTGTAACCCACAGTGGAATCCTAAAGCTTTGGCTTTTTACAGATTAGACTCAAATATTGCCCTGTTTTCTGCAGCTTAATCAACAGGAAGACTGAGCAGGTTCCACTTTATTTCGGTGTTATGAAGTAAGAAGTGTTCTTCACTGCTTGCCATTGAATACAATTGGAGGAATAATCCCCATCTGGAATTTGGAGTTAATTTGGAATCTTAATGAGGACATTTCACCACCCCACAAACTCTTTCCATCCTTCAGTAGGCACTGCTTTAGTTATTTGTAAACAGCTGATTTTTTTTTTCTCCAGCCCCCACCATTCCTGAGTAATCAGTGTTGTTAGCATAATTATGCTCCTTACTGTCAGGTGGGCGGTCCCTGTCTTTCGGTCTAAACCTAGGACCGCCCACCTGACAGTAGAGAGCACAATTGTGATAAAACTAACAAATGATTGCTCAGGAACAGTAAGGGCTAGCGAACAAATTTCAACTATGCTGTAACCGGAGTTACAATGTCGGAGTTGGTTGGTAGTTCCTCTTTAACCCATTTCAAAATCAGCTGTAAATTTGGTTGTGAGAACACACCCTTAGGTTCTGTAGCATGTTGTAAGCCTATTTGAACAGGACTTGTTAATGTTTCACATATTGTTGGTGGAACAGCCTAGCTTAAGACGAATGTTATACCAAGAATAAAAGTTTTTCGCACCTTGACGCTTCATTTATCAGAAAGCAATGTCAGGGTTCGCATACTATAGGACTAGCAGAATAAGAATAAGCAATAATGTCACAAACCATACACAGTTCCACTACCTACGATAGATAGTTCATGTGAGGTAGAATGAATGCTACCCATGTCCATAGTCTGAGCCTGAGGATGGGGCTGATGATGTCACTTCTACATCAGAATCTCCACCAATAAACTGGTTAAGTATTAAAAAAACCCAGAATATATTAAGGTGAACTTCCTCCACTAAACTCCATCTATACAGGTACCAAGTCCCTAAAGCACTACCAATGACTGCCTTCTGCATTTTGTTCATAGACTTGTCTAGGATTAACAAAAACAGCACCCCACCAGTTTACAGGTTGTTTATGGTAATGCAGTTCAGATATAAATCGATCCAATAAAGTTGAGCTGCTATTCCAGACACAACCCAAGGACAGATGTGACCCAATATGGGGAAGTAAAAGCCCACGACAATTTCCTAATTCTAGCTAAGTATCTTCTCAGAAAGGCAAAGGTTTGATTTTGCGGCTTTAGGTCTTTGTAATATACATTAGTGGTCAATTTATTTACAATGCCATCCAAAAGGTCAATGTGAGGGCTGAATGTTTCTTGGCAAAAAAAAAGGATTGGATCAAGAAATTTTTTGCTTATACGAAGGCTTGGCCATGGAAGTTATCTTTAAACACCATCTAGACCAAGTACGGAGCGGTGTGTCAGCTATTCTGAGATTGCAGCAAAGTTATAACCCCGCAGCAGATGGCCATCAGACACCTCTGCTCTACCGACATCAACAAAACGGAGAGGGTGCACTTATCTAAAGTGAACATTAAAGCATCGGAGCCCTAATGCAAAATCTGTAGCTGGCTCACACTGACCATGTGTCATTTATAGTACTTGCATCTTACATGGCCATCGAGCACCCTGAGGTCCCAGGTGAGACAGCGCAACCTCCCTGGATACTACGGAATCTGGTAAGAATACGCTCACCCATATAGCTGAAGTATATATAAACTACAGCAGAGTTTTCACTTATAAATAGGTTCAATATACAGTAACTAGACTTATATATTAATGACCTATCCCTGGAATATCAGAGTGGTGGGGGTCCAACCAGAGTTTTGTAGCAATTTACCCATAAGAATCCGGAACACATCTCCACATCATCAGTTGGTACCTGGAAAGGGAAATCTCCGAAGATCCTCCCCTTTGATCTCTCTATCCTCAAACAGTGCTCAACCTAAGGGGAGCTAGCAGGGACCCAAGGACCCCCTGTGTACTCTCTAAGTTTTTTGGTTTCACCTTTTCCCCTTGTGTTATGTTCTTGAAGCTACTTTTTGAGGGATCTCAGTCCCCTGATTAAGAGACCATAGCTAAGTGCACCCGCTTTCACAGGTGGGGTGTATAGGCTCATTGGTTGCTGTTGCGGTTTCCATGACTTGTTGGAAAGTCAATGGGTGAATTGGTTCATACCAAGCAAGGTTTGACGTGAATATTACAAAACTGAACAAATGGAGATTGGAGAACAAATGGAGGCCTTAGGGTATTTTGTTTTACACCCCCCTGGGGTCTGAAGAGAGAATGTTGCTTTCACTTTCACAAAACTTCAGCTTTGTTTGCCTTAGAGATCTAGAAATTAGATTGGCGGCTCCAATGTCAGAAGGAACGAAGATTTAGTGACATTGCGGTACTTGTCTCAGACCAGAAAACCAATGCACACAGTGAAGATTAGTCACTATCACACAAGAAGCATTTGGAAGGGGATACATACTTTTCTATGGGACTTGGGGCAACCAGATGGCTCAATGGTTAGCACTGGTGCAGCGCTGGAGTCCTGGATTCGAATCCCGCCAGGAACAAGATCTGCAAAGAGTTTGTATGTTCTCCCCATGTTTGCGTGGATTTCCTCCCATACTCCAAAAACATACCTGGGTTCACAATCTACATATAAAAAGAAAAAACAAAAAACAAAAACAAAAACAAAAAAAACACTTTTCCATGGGACTTCTGACGAAAGCTATCGTCTTCATCCATTATAGTCTGTGTCATACAACCTTAGAAATCATGGAGATGATTTGAGCTGTCATAAAATGTCATCTGATCCAGGCTACAAATGAAGAAGCAAAACCAATATCCCGGGCAGCGCTTATTGATGTGCCGTCTGCCATGTTGTGACATGACCACTCTCTTTATCTTCCATAAAGGTCAGGGCACACAATGCCTCGTCGCTATAACTGGGTAAGCGGTATGACACCGTGCTCGGCTCTCTGCTAATGAAGAAATCCTTTCATCTCTGCCCTTCACCCACAGTCGCCTCTTCTCCAATCTAACAGTGGGAAGCCATTTTTATGTAACAGACACTAAAAATATTTAGACAGCAGCATTTGGTGCCCAGCAGGAAATCTGCAGACAGATAAACAGATAAAATATTCCGAGTTCTCAGCATGCAGGAAATGTGCATTGCATGAGTGTGGGGGGGAAATACAGATTTGTGCAATGTGAAACCATGCCAGCACCGCTTTATTACTAAGTACATGGATGAGAGGAAGAGACGTCCCTGCCATAAAGGAAGGCTTTAAATAAAAGACCGACTCAACCAATATCAAACACGACTATTTGTAGAAATCACAAAAAGGAAATTGGCCTTGATAGATGGAGACGCTCTCTAGTGATAGCTCCGGGCAGAAATGGGATCGGTATTCTTCCTTTAAAGAGACATTACCCGGTTTTGGGCATTCAGTGGGATTATATATGGGCAACTCCGTATCCTTGGAGAAGGAAGCTCTTTTCTCGTCGGCTCCGTCGGTTTTCTTATAAAATTTATGGGGTCTGGGGGTAAGAGCTTTTTATGCGGATAGGGTATCCCCAAGCAGACCCCGAAAGATGGATGAAGATAGTGTTAAGCTGGATTCAGAGGGGGTATTTTGGACCGGAATTTGATGCAGAGGCCGCCTCAGGTTCCAGTCCAAAATATTGGTAGCCGCGACCGGATGCAGGAGCACCAGCATCCAGTCGCAGCACTCTGATCTGGATTAGGCCCAAATGAATGAGCCTGGTCGGGAGTGTCATCAGGTGGACTCGCGAGGCGACTCCGCCTGAAGAATGAGCATGTTGCTTCATGCTCATACTTTTTGGTCAGGAGTTTGAGGCAGATTCAGCCTTAAAATCCTGACCAAAATACCCCGTGTGAATTCAGCCTTAAAGATATCAGCCAGTCCTAGACAGAGTCTTGGATTAGTTTGTGTGTTTGTGAGTTTGGATGTTTGTTCCTCAATCACGGTGATACGGCCAAATGGATTACAGTCAGATTTGGCACATACCTAGAATGGCGCCCAGAAGGAAACATAGGCACCTTACCATCCCCGTAGGTTGCTGATTTGCCCAACCGCGAGCACCGAAATCACGGTCGGCGGAGGCTGAAGGACCTGGGATGACTTCAGCGCGCTGATCTGATTGGAGCAAGCGATGGAGGGGGCGGAGCTGTGCAGACTCAAGCCGGCCACACAGCCTTCCCACTGTTCTCTTATTAGGCCGGCCGATACAGGGGGCGGAGCTATAGCAGCTCAAGCCAGCCGCCGAGCTAAAGAAATAACATGTCAGCGCTTATGCGAGGTCCCGAACGTGCCGGCATCGGTGAAGCCCAGCACACGACGTGGATGGGTGAGTCCACCGGGGCCCCAGGGGTTGTAAAGAGGAGGAGGAACCGGGAGCAAAATACATTAAACCACCGTCTACCCGTGGAGTCGGGACACTAGGCGCATGGGAGTCCCCTGCTGGGTGGTGGAGGCCGGGGTCCAGTGGTAGAGGTCCGAGGGGGTCGAGGAATGTTGTCAATTTTGGTGGTGGCGCTGCTGGAGGTCTGGGGGGGCGGGCAGGGGGTTTGGGAATGGGGGATTGAAATTGGTGGTGCGGCTGGAGGTCCAGAGGGGGGGAGGTTAGGGGGGTTGGAAGACGGGGTCGTGGGGGCTACGCTGCAGGTCTCTTGCGCACAGGGGGAACAGGGCCGCAGACGAAGTCGCAGGTATTGCTAGTCTGAAATAAAGGGAAATAGGTTTAACTATTTTTTTTTCTATTTTTCCATCAATTTATGATGTAGTTTGGGGGTCGTTAATGACCCAAATTTCACTCCTAAATGGGACACCGAAACGGAGTCAACACCGATAAAAATTAAACAAAAAAATGGCTGATTTTCAGCCAACGATACATTGACCAGAACAACCTTGACTTTAATGTAGTGGCTTTAGTTTTATTATAAGGCTACATAGATATACCAAGCATAAGGAACACTACTGAAAATACAATAAGGCCAGATTCTTCTCATAAATCCTAGTGCCATGCTAAATTTATAGTCAATATATTGCCAGGCATGAAAATCTACGATCTAGCCGAGCTTTCCTTTAAATATTACTTTTATATTGTGAAAATGGAAAATAAAAATAATGAAATGCGGTAGTAAAAATCTACACAAAAGCTATTTACATGGAAAGTGACTGAAGCCCCACATCTTAGCACAGTTTACATGGAGTAAGTGCGGAGAAGAGGTTTATTATACAAGACAGCTCACAAATTCTATCCCAACAAGGCGGCTGAACGTTTCTAATTATATGGGACTTGAATCCCGGCCAAAGCCCTTTCCCGGGTCTGGAGAATACCCCATTGATGGTTCTTCTACATCACCAGGAGGGCACGGTTATAATGCACGCTCCTCTCTTCTAATATCATTGATAAGATGTTCCCTTCCCAAAGGAGCCATATGTTCTTATGAAAATGTGAGTAATGGCTTTAATATGGACTTGTAAATAGTGTAATATAATGTAACATATGCCGTGGGTTGGCATTAGCCATAAATTGTACATATCTATATAGGCACACATGTACTTAGTAGGGTTTTCCCAGGCGGACTGATCCTGTCCTTTATTTAACCTTGAGACTCTCAGAGGTGGACGGGAAAGAGAAGATGCGGAGCTAGAATATAAGTAATTGGTTCCTACAGGAGAGGGAAATTAATAGGGGTAAAAATGAAACACGGTCAGCATATACCGCACCAAACATGAGCACTGGCGTTGTATTTTATATATGCTGACCACCATTATAATTCTAGAATCAGTTACTTGTAATGATTTCTATCTAGATGAAGAATAGGTCCCATGCTTTGCCTGATCTTCAGCGGCATAACACTGGGGTGTGAACATGAGCAGGAGGCTGCCTGTTACTAGCACAAGGCATCCAAGGAACATGTCCAGGGTCACCCGAGGTGAGCGACGCTTTATACACATCCTTGGCCCGCAAATCTACACAAAGTATAGCAGAAAAACTATCTACTGGCTCCCAAGGCTGCCACTCACTCTTGTAGGCCACAGGCTATTAGTTAGGACGTTTGCGCCCTGGGGCAGGGAGGCCGAGGAGGTCACTTCATCGTACTGTCTGTACAAGACCCAAAGACAGACCAAGATGGTGGAGTTGTTGGCTGCGTAAATAGAGTTAGCCAAGTTTCAAGTTCTCCTTTTCCACACAAAGACAGATATGGTGGCACAAAAGACTACTATTGTGTGGAGTATTGCGCAGGATATGGGGATGGTAACACTCTGAGGTCTAAAAGGGGCTCTAATGCTGTGCGGGGCACCAAAGGGGGCACTATAGAAGGTGAATTCATGTACAGGTGGAGAAGGAGTTAGAAAGGTCAGGATCTCTAAGCAGAATACACTTCAGAGAGGAGTGGTCATGGTAGTCTGGGTTGGATGGAGAAGAAAAAGGCAAAGTGATTGACTACAATTAGAGAAGACAAATCCAGTTTCCCACAGGCTATAATGGCAAAGTGGAAAGAGGACACGCGTAGGAAAGAATCTGGAAATCGTACACAGAATTGGGGACATAATGAGGGAGATTGGTAAAGACTGGGCACTGGAGGCAGATGCTCCTATGTTGGTGGGATGGAATTAAAATCTACCATATATAATTCAGTATAAGCTGAGTTTTTCAGCACAGTTTTTGTCCTGAAAAAGCCCCCCTCGGCCTATACTTGAGTCAAGCAAAAAAAAAATTATTATTATTATTTTATTTTTAATTTATTTTTATTTTTTTTTTTTTTTTTTTTGGGGGGGGGGGTCCTATGACCAGCCACAATAGTAATTTATATAATCTCCCACAAAATAGTAAAAAAAAAAATAATAAAAAAAGTTCTAAATCACTCCTTTCCGTAGAATACATAAAAAATTAGAAAATTACTGTGAAACTCATTATACACATTATGTATCCCTGTGTCTGAAAGTGCCCGGTCTACTGAATTAGGGGAACTGCAGGAGTTAATAGGAGCACTGCAGATCCCCTATATTCAGCCAGGCTGAATTCCAAGTGGGGGGGGGGGAAGAAAAAAAAGTCCTCAAGCTCAGGGAAGGGGGCAGACACAACCAAAACACTCCCTCCCCTTCCCCAGCAACTACTGCACCCAAAAACTCTGACCATTCTAATTTTTGATATTTTCCAGTAGCTGCTGCATTTCCCCCCTAGGCTTATACTCGAGTCAATAAGTTTTCCCAGTTTTCTGTGGTAAAATTAGGGGCCTCGGCTTATATTCAGGTCGGCTTAAAGTCAAGTATATACGGTATGCCAATTTCTAGCCAATTTCAAGGTCCAAGATTTGCCCTGGGACCCATACCGCTCTAGTTACACCACTGCTCACCTGTGTATATTTTTGTGCAAGTCCGTGATGAGAACCAAAGTCTAGCAAATTTATTGAAACAATGTATTATTTATTTTAAAACACAGTGAGCGCCATTGTTGAGTTATATGGGATTAAAACTGGAATAAAACAAAGAATTACAAATAAAACAAACTTCAGCACTGCGGATCACATGCGCCGCACTTATTACCGCCATCTGTCATTAATTAGCGTCCGTGCCTATGTTACAATGAGGAGAAATTACATATCATTACTAGTGATCAGACTCAGCAAGGTGGTAACTCACCCACATTAGCGAAAACTGGGGAGGATGCATTAAGGATTCTGCACTGTGTACCCTGAGGCAGAACTATTGATGTTATTACCTGAATTTCATCACCGTCTCCGAAACGTATTGGGTTTCGTTAGCGTTCATTAGTCAATTCAATGGACTTAAATTAGTCAAACTGATAAAAAGGGCTTAGACGCTCCTTTACTTACTGCAATCTATTAGCAATTACAATGGTGACTAATGTTTCTCAACATCAGCTTCATTCTAAAAGGTGAAAACAAATGGCCCCGATGTTGTAATATCCCAGGGGCTCCGGACAAACAGGAGAGACGTACACACACAGAACCTGAACCTTTCCAGGCCTCCATAAACAAGGTGAGCAGTGTCATCTTATGAGGTAGGGAATGCTACGTGTTACTGAGCATTCTGCAGAGCAGTATATACATGTGTCAGAGTCACATTGTTGTTCTTGTACACACAATTGATACATGTAAATTTCTTAAAGACAAATCTTAAAATATTCCTATTTTTACATGGACCACTGCATCCTTTCTCTGCAACTGATTTGTGAACTTTGCTGTGTAGACTGGGACAGAGCACTATAGTAAAAAGATATAGGATTTATTGTTGTACTGCTGGACACCTATTATAGGGAATGATAGCAACACTATAGACTTAGCCATAGCTCTGCATACAGCCCCATCACTCCCTGGAGACTGTAATATTCCAAGACAAATCCTTGTAAATAAATCCTATTAAATTTCAGCAGTCAAAGTACATATACTTTGTTTCACTATCTGTACAGACCATGTACACTGAACGGCCCCAGATCAGTCAATATGGTTCACAGTATTGCAGAATTCTGGAGTCTGGTCCCATTCAAGTAAGTAGGACTGAGTTGCAGTACCAAGCACAGCCACAACTGGATGTATAGCGCTATGTCTGGATAAATAATGAAGAAGCAGAGCTCTATTGTGACACCTTTCATTCAGCTGATCGGTATGGGTAACAAGAGTAAGCCTCAGGCGCTGTTCAAACAAGAATGGGCCATAAAAAACAGACCATGTTATCGGAATAAACCTAACAGAAAGGCTTAGAATATAAAGTCCTGGAAGATTCCTTTAAGATAACGTACACAACTCCTCATCGCTCCGTTCTCCTACACCTGGCATAGTTTATCAGCAAAAAACATTTGTGCACTTTATAGTTGGAGCCAATGGCACATCTGAGATCAGCCATTACCGGTAACTCACACGTTGCCTCATCTTAAGTGGAATGAGAAATCTGTAACTTCATAATGAAGAATCAATGATCAATATATATTTTGTATAGAGCGGCGTCCACATTCTCAAGCACATTTACACTCAATTAAATGTCAATGACTCTTGTCTACAAAATTCATTGACTGTGACTAGAAAAGCTTCTCTATTATCATCTCAGATCTTTCCAAAAGGTGGGGGAGGGGGGGAGGACATTATCAAATCCTCATTATCACTTCTATACACCAAAGAGAAGGAGAACATGGAGCAACAAGACTCATAAAACATGATGCCCCGGAGGAAAAGGCAGCACAAAGCGTAATGAGAGGCTGCTTAGGGAAAGTCTATATCATCATTATCGGAGACCTCCTCGCTGTACGCAGGATCGGTACGCGGATCGAGGGATTATAGCAAGTATGGGAACCTTTAGTGCTAAGAAGTACAACAATATCCTGAACATAAAGAATGACAGGTGCCAATTTACATCTTGGGAGGCAGATTTGCATATTCCTCCCATGATAAGTCTCCACACACCTAATAGGTGGTCTCTCCTTAAGGAGTGACATTATCCCCATAATCTGGTCTCTCACTTCTACAAAGTCTACGATGCGCTGACGAGGTCCAACCAGACCGAAACGGCCGTCCATAGCTGAGAAATGGACTTGGTAAAAATCCCACATTATGCAGTAAAGGCTTCTGGGAAAGTCGGGCATGATGTTCAGGGTGCTTCCTATAGAGGGCAGCATAATAGAGGCACTGTCTCCCTATTTACATGTTGGGAGACAGATTTGCATATTCCTCCCAAGGTGCCCATGTTCGACAACTACCCCAAAAGGAAACGAGTGCAGAGGATGCAAGATAGACATAGTCACTATGTCACTAACTTCCCCTACAACATATACGTGATAATGCCCGGCCACTGGTACGGACATCAGTGACATGACGAATATAACAATCTTCCACCATGGACTCGCCATCAGAGTACGATGCACATATCTTTTTGCATATCGTCACACTGGAAAGTGCGGAGTTCAGGTAAAACATCTACAGACACATTATTGCTACCTACACTCACCGGCCACTTTATTAGGTACACCATGCTAGTAACGGGTTGGACCCCCTTTTGCCTTCAGAACTGCCTCAATTCTTCGTGGCATAGATTCAACAAGGTGCTGGAAGCATTCCTCAGAGATTTTGGTCCATATTGACATGATGGCATCACACAGTTGCCGCAGATTTGTCGGCTGCACATCCATGATGCGAATCTCCCGTTCCACCACATCCCAAAGATGCTCCTCTATTGGATTGAGATCTGGTGACTGTGGAGGCCATTGGAGTACAGTGAACTCATTGTCATGTTCAAGAAACCAGTCTGAGATGATTCCAGCTTTATGACATGGCGCATTATCCTGCTGAAAGTAGCCATCAGATGTTGGGTACATTGTGGTCATAAAGGGATGGACATGGTCAGCAACAATACTCAGGTAGGCTTTGGCGTTGCAACGATGCTCAATTGGTACCAAGGGGCCCAAAGAGTGCCAAGAAAATATTCCCCACACCATGACACCACCACCACCAGCCTGAACCGTTGATACAAGGCAGGATGGATCCATGCTTTCATGTTGTTGACGCCAAATTCTGACCCTTCCATCCGAATGTCGCAGCAGAAATCGAGACTCATCAGACCAGGCAACGTTTTTCCAATCTTCAATTGTCCAATTTCGATGAGCTTGTGCAAATTGTAGCCTCAGTTTCCTGTTCTTAGCTGAAAGGAGTGGCACCCGGTGTGGTCTTCTGCTGCTGTAGCCCATCTGCCTCAAAGTTGGACGTACTGTGCGGCGTTCAGAGATGCTCTTCTGGCTACCTTGGTTGTAACGGGTGGCTATTTGAGTCACTGTTGCCTTTCTATCAGCTCAAACCAGTCTGGCCATTCTCCTCTGACCTCTGGCATCAACAACGCATTTCCGCCCACAGAACTGCCACTCACTGGATGTTTTTTCTTTTTCGGACCATTCTCTGTAAACCCTAGAGATGGTTGTGCGTGAAAATCCCAGTAGATCAGCAGTTTCTGAAATACTCAGACCAGCCCTTCTGGCACCAACAACCATGCCACGTTCAAAGGCACTCAAATCACCTTTCTTCCCCATACTGATGCTCGGTTTGAACTGCAGGAGATTGTCTTGACCATGTCTACATGCCTAAATGCACTGAGTTGCCGCCATGTGATTGGCTGATTAGAAATTAAGTGTTAACGAGCAGTTGGACAGGTGTACCTAATAAAGTGGCCGGTGAGTGTATATACCCAAAGGACACACAACAGGCTAATGATAGTCTATGGCTACAATAGGCCTGTAGGTCAGGGTATGCTCTAAACCTACAGCCTGCCTACAGCGTGTTCCTCACCTTAGAACTTACGTTACCTCTGAACAGAACTGTTTAATAGTCGGACAATTAGCGGCTCGCAGGGAAGGTGAAGGGAGAGTTCCTGGTAAGCAGCTCAGTCCTTAAAGCAGAATAAAACTGACTCCAATTAGTGCGGCGGGAATAACCGGTAATTTCTACTGCTAATATGAGCTGACTGCAAGTATATCCAGCACCGAGGAATAAGATTACCAGCCGCATGGACTACAAGTAAAGCTTTTATGTGACAATTATTAATAAATGTGGCAGAGGTTCATGATATTTTTTTAACTCACTGCAGATATACAGTATTAGACACATATATATATATAGGAATGTTTTGCTTTGTGTATACAGTTCCCGTGCTGAGTTACAGTATATCTCTATAGGTACAGACCACAACCCCAGCCCTACCAAATCTAGGCTAACACTACAGTCACGCATTACTCCCTTTTCGTACTATTTGATGTGCGGGCTGGCAGGACTAGATAGAAGAGAGTTTTACATGACCCCAGGATCAGACTATATAGTTTATGGTTGTAGTCTGTTACCATGAAAACATACATATCTCCAACAGAATAAACCACTAACTATTAGCAACTTTCTTTTTAGCAAACTCTGCATTCTCCTGACAATTCTATCCAAGGATCTGCTCATTTGGCTCCGCTCACTGAGCATAAGAATGAAGCAGGTCCACCATGTCTACACCCAACTCATTAGGCCAAGCCCTTACGATACATTTACAGGAATTTTCACCAAGGTCGTCAGCTACATTATATCTCTATAGGTACAGACCACAAACCCCAGCCCTACCAAATCTAGGTAAAGCCCTTACGATACATTTACAGGAATTTTCACCATGGTCGTCAGCATGCATGTTACGCTTCTCGCTAGACTGGCACAAAGCCCAAAGCTGGCTATACAGTTTAGATAGCTCTTTGGCAATAGCTATTCCATCGGATTCTCTTCATACATGCACACTTGGTTAAGCTAAACATGCATGTGTTCTGAAAGGGTAAAGACAAGTAGGACAAAGATTTAAATGCAGCGTACCATATGTCTTGAGGGGAGAGTTGGGAGTATCTATACACATTAGATGGACGACCTATCCCGCTGAAAACGGCAGGTTGGTCCAAAATACGTCTAATGTACTTGACTAGCTTAAGGCATCTCCCCATTCTTGTTCTTAGCCCAACAAGGGGGTATGGCCACTCTCATACGGTCACTAATGTGCAGCGGCTACAATGAAGTCAAATACATGTAGTGAAGTCAAGAATGAAACCAGTGATGGTCAACAAAACAGCTGTCAGGGTGAAAGAAGCCAGAGGATGAAACGAACCTGTGCTAAAGAGGTGACACCAGAAGCAAAAACTCAAAAACCAGGCAAAAAAATCCAATGGATGAGAAGAACAAAGCATATTACAGGAGGAAGCCCAAGGTCACAGGAGTTTTATCGAGTTGTTTGGCACCAGACGGTACAAAGTCAGTGTCACTGGGATCTGCTGCGGTTCTCCTCCATGGTCCTTACACAAGACAGCACTACACCTGTAACAATCTCACCAATGCGATAGCATTTCCAATAAATGCCTGTGGTCCTATGCGATGTCTAATAGGGTGGCTACCAAACTGGGAAACCCTTGGAATGGCACCCCTTGTAACGTGGCATTCAACAAAAACTATTTTGAGGTTACCATCTATTCTCACACTTATTGGAAGCCTTTCATCCCAGAATCACATATTGCAATTCAACACCAGAAAATCAAGTTTTACTGTTGTGAATGGTGTTTTCATTACCCGAGCATGGCTAAATCCCCCTGTATTACTGCAGGTTTCCGTGTAGTTGTAGATCGGTACGGTCTGTACTGCGAGGGAGACTCTCGGGAGAGGGCTGACAAACATTGGTTGAAGGCACTGCAAATGTTACTCTTGTTTGCAGAATCTAACATTGACTCAACTGCTTCAAAGTCTGTCCATACTTCCCTGGGGGAGACACTCTAGATGTTATTATAAGATGTATCCTTAGTGCATTATTAACAGGACAACAGAGAGCGGGGGTAGGACGCCTCGAGCGCTCCAGCTGGCTAGCTTACAGAGAAGCTCAATATCTCAAGTAGTTAAGGATTACTCTATGCACAAACACTATTTCAGACACAAACAAAAAAAGGGCCTTAAGTCGTTCCTTTCACACCTAGAGACGTCTTATTATTTTCAGATTTAACCAATCTGCCCTCTGCTGTTTCCTGTATTAACTTGAACAATCCTCATATTGAAGTTCTCCTCGCTGCCATCTCCGTATATTGCAAATAATATCGCAGTTTGTTGTACAAAGGACTAAAGATAAACCTGCTGCTTGTCAAAGGAGTCTTCATAGGAAAGATAAGAAAACACAAACCAAAAGGAGAAGTCTTAGTGACATTCATTCACTTACTGGGTCATCTGGGCGAAGCTTTTTAGATGGAGGCCCTCCGTCCTCAGGGTGTAACATGTAATAAAGCCGGACCTTGTTGGCATGTTTCTTGCTCTAGAACAAAACAAAATGGAATATTTAAGATTCAGGTTCTAAAAAAATTCCAGGCCCTATAAGTCAGTGGTTGCAAAATTCTAACACCTGACAACAGATCCTGCAGGTAGTGAGGAGAGAGGGATATCTGGTCATGCAGGAACTACTCGATTTGAAGTAATATCTCGAGGCGGATGCAATACTTGTCAGGCGGGGGGCACCAGGATAGGGTACAAGAGCGGGGGCCATCTTGGCGTAGAGTTTGCAATAGTTGCAGATCCATATATGAGGTGTCACACTTGGGGACGCTGCACCTGCCAGAGGGGGTCGGGGCCATCATGACAAGCAGAAAGACATCAGGCAGGTTTCCAAGTGGATTTGAGAAATACTTTCCAACAGGACAAAAACTGATGCAAAAGGAAGACAATGTAATGAAAGATGAGAATGGAAATGCAGGTTTTCTGTTTCAAGGAGAATAAACAGTGTGTCTTTTGTGTTATGAGGCCGTGTCAGTGCTGAAGGAATTCAATATACGTCGGCATTGTGACACCAAACATGGTCCTTTGAAGACAACCATAATCCTCATATGGCCCTCTGTGAAAAGGAGTTTGACAGCCCTGCTGTAAAGCAAATCACTAAGTGCTGTTAAGAGCAGAGGAGAAGCTCAGGCACAATGACGGGCCTCGTAATCCTGTACAGAAAACAGAATAATAAAAAACTACACACTAACAATAAAAACAGATCACTATTATCACTTTTTTCTCAACCTGTTTTAATATATAAAACCAGATACATTTTGAATTTGCCTTTTAATTTCCCTGGTTCCTACTATTTCACGCATTGCAGAACCAGATGGAACTTCTCAGTGTCCGGAACTATAGTCCTGCTCAGGCTGTTCTCCTAGGTTCATTAAAAGAAAGCCAGAACTGCAGTTAAGACTGACACACATAGACCATTGACTAAATTGGGAACTGATGGGTGTCCATTCTTTTAAGCTGAAACCGCCGAAAAAGTTGGACTTTCAGCACATTCTTGTCCGGCAATATTGAATGGATGTGTATGTAGCCTTAGTGACTGTCCTGAACCGTGCCCAAGCTGGAGGAGAACAACAATTTACAATCACTAGTGGTAAAGTATAATACATTTGACTTTTTTTTTTTCAAAAATTTTTTGACAAATTTGTATTTTTCTCATTCATTCATAATTGTAAAGCTATTCTTAAAAAAAAAAAAAAAAACACAAGAAAATTATAATAAAAACCCTACATTACTGGACTATCATCATGTTCTCTATCATCTCTTCTTTTCCCCCTCATATGCTCTGTCCACCCCTGTCTGGCTCCCGTGCCCAGGTCTCCTTATTTTCTACCTGCAGGATTCCTCTTGTTGCAAACCCAGTGGCGGAACTGAAGTCTTGTGGGCCCTGGTGAAAAGTTTTGTCTGGGACACCTTACTTAGAGTGAATTCTTGATCATGACAATTAAAGGTGCTGCAGTGGTATCACAGATATTTGAAAGAGGTACAGCTTTAGTACCCACAACTGCAATTATCAAGAAGGTGGTGAGTGAGGAGCACCCAGCATGTAAACAATACCGGGGCAGTAGAATATATTCCACAGTGGCCCCACACAGTATAATATGCTCCCTACAGTGGACCCCACATAGTATATAAGCTCCCCACAGTGGCCCCACACAGTATAATATGCTCCCCGCACAGTATAATATGCTCCCTACAGTGGCCCCCACATAGTATATATGCTCCCCACAGTATATATGCTCCTGACAGTGGCCCCCACATAGTATTATATGCTCACCACAGGGGCCCCCACATAGTATTATATGCTCACCCAGTAATATATACACCCAACAGCCCCCCTCCACTTTGGTGCTATTATTATACTCTGTGGTCTCCTCAGACCACAGAGTATAATAATCGGAGGCCCAGGGAAGGAGATTAAAAATAACAAAACAATCATACCTTGCTTTACCATTCCTGGGCAGCTTTGCTCCGTCCTGCTGTCTTCAGCATCTCTGGCCCTCTTCAGTCATCACTGCTGAGGCCTGTGATTGGGACTAAGCAGGTCATGTGGGGCACACTGATGCAATTACTCCGCTGCACCCCATGTGACTGCTGGGGCCTAATAATAAGCCTCAGCATGGCCTCAGTCACATGACAGAAGAGCACTACAGAGGTCATAGAGCCCAGGGGAGGTGAGTAAGAGTATTTATTATTTTAATTCACCTCCCCTGGGCTGGAATCTATTGAAAAGGGGCCCGGCGATATACCAGGGCCCCTTTCCATTAACAGTGTGTATAACAGTCGGGGAACCAGTTCTTTCCCCGACTTATCATAGCGGTCCGGGTTCCCAGGCCACCTCCAGCTGGTCACAGGCTCCATACCCCGCCGGCCCCGTTGCGATATGCCACTGCAAATGGCAAAGGCAAAAAAAACTGTGGGACACTATAGCAAAGACTTGTACACCATGGACTCAGTCCCGGACAACCCCATTAAAGAACTTTCCCAATCACCCAGTGCCTAAGCAATATGTTATGGAATTGCTTTGGCTTCTTCACTACTTACTGAGAACAGCGCTGTACATTGTATAAGGCTGTGCTTGGTTTGCAGATCTGCCACATTCATTTAATGAGACTGGAATATGATCATGTAATGACACTTTTAGCATCAGGATGGCCATGCAACAAGAGGTGAAGCAGAGGAGGCAGTGAGCAGGAGAGGGGATAGGTAAGTGACTATTGGCCGTAACCTGCTGGAGTAACACAGTAAGTAATGGGGTGAAGTCACTCTGTGGGGGCCTATAGAGGGGGCCAATATTTAAAGAGTTTTTGTAAAGGGGAAGTATACTGTGGGGGGCAATTACTGAGTGGGAGTCTGTAAAGTGGTAGTACAATACCATTTGGGGGCCACAATCGTTCCTACAATCTATGGAAAAGGGTCCTGTTTTGAAACGAAAGCTGTCGAGTCTTTCTAACCTCACACAACTTCAGTCCGGGGCCGTGCTCTTTAAAAAAAAACTCCTGAATCAGTGCTGCAAAAATCTCTGTAATTCACAAGATTATCAGGAGCAAGAAGAAACATCTGTTCTGGGCGTCTCAAGGTTGCCTTGTCATCCAGGCGGCTGTGCGGCGGATTAATCATGTCATTTTGTTCCTCCCCAAAACTACATGGGGATGACACTTGCCATGAACGTTTTCTTTTTTTGGTGTAACCAGATGCAAGCAAGCAGTCATAGTGTAAAGAAGATAATGAACAGCGATGTGTGTATGGGGATGAAATATAAAAGCAGCAGCCGCCGCCGCATGTCTAACCGGTCTGTGTGTGACTGGTATTAGCACATCTAAGCGTGTCCTCCGAGCTCATACACAAGTCTGATTATTGCTCGCTCACAGCATCCTGCAAGCACAAGTGGCAGATATAAATAAATAAGCAAATGCAAATGTGGCGGGGATAAAACAAGAGGCTTGAAAGGAAGACAAATATCAAAGAGCGGTCTGAGCCTTAAAGTGAACAGCAAAGGCTACAAAACGCAGGAGGAGAAAGCAAAAAGCCCCCAGAGGTCCATCAAAAGGACGTCTGCTAATATGTTATAAGTGAAGACACAATTCATCAGGTCTCAGGTTAAACGGGTCGTCCTACCCTAATAAAGAGGGCATCTGAGGATAAAATCAAGTCCCCTTCACCCACCCACCCATTCCCCACGAAACAGCGCCATCCTTGTGCATGGACCTTAAAGTGAATATTCATAGGTTATTGTTGTTGTTGCTTTTAGATCCAGAATTTTTGGAAGTTAATTTCTTCCGGTATCAACTGAGCTTTGTTTTTACCACATAGCCACAACTAAGTGGGAGAATGGAGGTGAGCTTAAGGAATACATGCTTATAATAATAAAGGGGTTGTCCAGGATTTGAAGCATCCTCAAGTATGGGGAGGGGGATGTAAAAGAGGCAAAAAACAAACAAATATTATATACTCACCTGTTCCCGGAGCTCTATTGTCTAGTTCTAACCAGTGGCTGGTGAGGAATCGTGATCATATGTAAGTGCCATTACCGATCCCGCGACTCCATAGGCTTCTCACGACTCTGGGTCAACGAGCACCAACATATGAAGGAAAGGAAACGGGACTGGACAACAGAGCGCTCTGAACAGAGGAGTATGCTTTTCTTTCTTTTATGCCCTGAAGTCGACTCAAATCCTGGACAACCCCTTTAAATTGAATATATACCACTATATAGTGGTGGGTGTTGACAGAGAATTGTGTCATTTATTTCTATGTCTATGGAGGAGATTTGTACTAGAAAAGCAAAACTCTAGTTCCAGACCCAGAGGAGATGATCAAACAAACTGTGTCATTGCCCTGGGCTTCGGCCTAACTCCCTGATCTTTTTGGGCCTGAGGTCAGGGGTCACTGATGTCACGTGACCCGCTGAGGCCCAATCACAGGCCTAAATAATCGCCATTAATCATAACAGAGGTAAAGTGCCTGATTAATCACAATCTGGATTTAGGTTATAACCGTCCAGCCCTAGTCGGACCCCTCATCCATCAGTGTTATGGTATATCCGAAGCCATATGCCAAAGCTTATTAACCCCTGTCACTGTACAATTAGAAAAATGCCCCAAAAATGTCATTTTAAATAACATCTTCATGCCTTGTGCAAGTCATGCTTACGTGTACAGGAATTCAGGTCCCCGGAGTGTATATTGATTCCATGTAAGGTTTTAGTTAATTTTTACAAGCTGTATATACTATACAATGTAATGATAAAGAGCATAAAGTCACCAAAACTAAAAGCAATTCTTTACCATCACCTGATCATCATTCATGCTTAAGAATACTACAAGGAGCTGTGGCTTCTTACAAGTTCTCCTGGTGTGATGTGCTAGTCTTACTAACCCGTCTCTATAGTGTTTTACCACTCTATGCGTCATACCTGTAACCTATAACAGATCCTTGTCTTGTAAGATAAATAAAATTCACATCAAGATGTCTTAAGTAACGGCAATGCCGACTTGTAAAAATCTGTGCTGGGAAAATGATGTATAATATTAATAATACAAAGCCGATTGTTTATGAGCAGGAATAAAGGGAGTCGAGGGCTACAGACCTTCACAAATGACTAATCGCTAATGACTAATAATCCACATTTAATGGTGTAATGTGTTAACTCCGAGCTGTGAAGGTAATAATGATGACTGGAGGTTGGGAAGTATAGTCTTTCATTTTATGACAAATTGTACTCGTGCCTACACAGCGTGACTGGCATCAACCCGAGTCAAAACTTTACATGACATTGGCCTATATCTGCTCGCTCACCTCCATTACCCTCACAATACTGTGCTATTAGGTGACCACTTGTGAGAAGGGTTAGTCATCACGTAACGCTTTCATACCATAGACGACTCCTCGGCTATGCTGCTATACTACTGCCAGGACTATGATGGGCACAAAGCCTTTTCTATTGGGTGCCCTGCATTGACCAGAGGATAGTACTTTGGCAGGGAGAGTGTGTGCCTACATAGGCGTACGGAGACTTACAAGACATTCCTGCTCCACTAGGGATTCTGGGTAAAAATATGCAAATCTATTCTCCAGGATGTAATTAGGAGAACAGTGCCTATGTATGCTGCCCTCTAGAGGGCAGCCCCCTTAACATCATGCATGACTCAGTTAATAAGCCTACTACCATGATGCAGAGTTTATTGCCAAATTAGTATTTCTATTCCAAAAGGAACAGATTCCCAGCTATGGACAGTGCTATGCTGAAGAGGTCCAAAAGACCAAAACAGTGCTGTCCATATGGCGCACACTGCTTTCTTGCAACAGCATCCTCCTGCATTCAGGCGCAAAGTAACCCTAATCCAAGTGACCCTACAAGGCGTTGTCCTTAGGAAGAACATGCACAAAGGATTAAAGAGATTTTTAGGACTTAAGGATTGAGGACCCATCCTCTTGATCCATGTGGGTCAAACATCTGGGATCCCCACCAATCTGCTGCTTAAAGAAGCTGCGAGAAATAGGGCCACTCCCCTGTCCCAATGGAGTGGAACTGCCTGGCAAACCCCTTTAAGGACACATCTGTACCTGAGGCAGAGCGGTTTTCCTTACCTCCGATGCATGCGTTGTGTGGAAGGCAACACAGGAAAAAGCTAGGAGATATTGTGAAGGAGTAGTCATTGAAAAGCAAAAGTTCACCAAAAGAATGTGAGAATTGCCCTCAGCATGTCTGGCATGCCAATAATGCAGAAGAAAAAAAAAGCGACATGTACCAAGAACAACAAACCAACTCGCCCTCGAAAACGTGGAATGGTAAAATAGGACTCACTTTAAACTTTGCAAAAAGTTAACAGAAGCAATTGACAGTAATAAAAGAGAAAATGGATTGAGCCAATCTCGGTGCATTGAAGTTGAAACGTATTTATGGCACCTGGATCTGTCTTGTGCTCTGCGGGCAGCGCGACTGCATTACCAGGCTGACATTGTGATGTTATGTGTGATGTACGCACAGCTTTATACCACATTTCCTAGAAGGTGTTACTCTAGATGTAGCATTTAGTGGCAGCATTCAGAAAAATGATTAGTTTGAAGTCAAACAGAGGTGAGAAAAGCACATTTACACTGTCACTTTGGAGGAATATATTCCCTCTGAAGGCGACTTCTCAAAAATAATGGCTTCAAGAGACGCCAGAAGTTCAAGGTCTTTGTGACGAGCGGCTCCTTCTCAGGTGTGACATTAACAAGGATTCTTCATGAAAGACCCCTGACAGCGAATGTGAACAGGAAAGGTCAGAACAAATCTGCAACGTGATAAAATATTTATACCATGAGAGATAGATGGATCCGCCTTTCATCTGAGGAGTCAATAAGTTGTGTATAAAGGTATGAGAAATCATTACTAATATCTCAGACTCATAGCTGATATTCAAGGTGGTCAAAAAGTGACCCTCATGTAACACAGCAGACCCCCAGCTCCACAACACTGATGTGTCTCGGGGCTACTCCTGAGGGCATTGTCTTAGTGGTCGCCTCACGTTCACCCTTTAATCCTAGGGATCTGGTCTTCCCTGCAACCACTAGATCACTGTGTCAATATAGAGGTGGCTTACCTAGACTGGTCAATAGACATCGATATGTGTCACTGAAGGGACAGGCAAAGATGAGGTTAGTGGACAAAATGGAGTCAGGCCAGGCTGGAGTTTTTTTTTTTGGTACCATATGCAAACAGGGGTCAAGGCAGAGGTTGGGGCAGGCAAAGGTAAGGGCAGGCAAAGGTCAGGGCAGGCAAAGGTCAGGGCAGGCAAAGGTCAGGGCAGGCACAGGTCGGGGCAGGCACAGGTCGGGGCAGGCACAGGTCGGGGCAGGCACAGGTCGGGGCAGGCACAGGTCGGGGCAGGCACAGGTCGGGGCAGGCACAGGTCGGGGCAGGCACAGGTCGGGGCAGGCTTAGCCAGTTCAGATAAAAGTATACAGGTAAAAACACAAGCAGTCTAACTATGGTCAGGCACCTTCCACTGGAGTAAGGTGCTTTATATATACTAAACACAGAGTATTGGCCATGGACAGATGACAGGATACATACACTGGCCCTTACATAGCTGACCAGGGATCAGGTGTATGATCTTTGGGACAGTACAGAGGTTGGATGCAAGATGCAGTGATGGCCACTCTGAAGAGTAACACAGCGATTAGAGCAGGGAGATCAGCAGACAGCGGAGAGAAGTGTCGTTGGTTGTGGCGACCTGAAAATATAGGCTGGTAAGATTATCCTGTTGTGAGTAACTTGTTTGAAGGATTTCTAAGAGGTCCCGTCTCAAGGAAAACAAATGAGTAACTGTAGACTCTAAACTGGACCTGGGGGAGGCTCTGGATGTTGTGGACCTTGTTTTATTCAGAAGTATTTGATACTGTACCACAAAAAGTTGGTACACAAAATGAGAATGCTTAGACCGTGGGAAAAAGTTGTATAAATGGGTGGGGTGGAACCTTTTATATAAAACAAGAGATAAATTATCTCTCAGGTGGATAAAGCAGATGAAAGTTTATTTAGAATTGAGGTTACAGCAAAAATAATTCTAGGTAGAGATACAAAACAGAATAAAGAGACTACAGAGACCTCTAATAGGGCAGAGAAGGCTGGCAAATGTCCCAAAACAGGGGTCCTTAAGTAAAGTTACTGCCAACCAGCCAGCAGAGAATCCTCTGACAACCAGTGTCACGCTCATAGGAGACTTAGATCAATTTATTTGTCATGGGTAGATCCCTGACTCAGAGATAGAAAACAGAGAGGATTATCACTGGCACTCCATTGGGTCATGGGTCGATAGGGTCATGGTTATAAGTAGGTTACCAACAAGGAGAATTAATGGGCCTTGTTCTCCAGTATATCCATAGCTTAGATTACAATTTTTTTTGTAAATTCTATTAAAAAGTGTAACATGAACCCAAAAGATGACTATAACGTGTTACAAGCGGACCTGGATAGGTTAGAAGTTGTTACAGAGAAGAGGAAAATGAGATTTACTACTGATATAAAGTAATGTTACACACATGGGAAAGGGGATACATGCCAAAATGACTAAGGCCGGGGCCTCACATGGCGTTAAAATCAACCACAGCATTTTACAGTCCCTGCAAAGTGGATGGGATTCTAGCGAAATGCATCCAAACATTGCAGAAAAATCTGCAACATCAATACCTTTGCATTTTTGGATATTGCAGCAGGTCCATTCTACCTATGGAAATGCTGGTGGATTCGGTATAGGTATAATCGAATCAGAAAGTCCACAGAGGAAAACTCTGCAGACTTTCTGTGATAAGCACTGGAGGAAAAACTATGCGTTTCTCCTGCCGCGCTTAAATCGCTACAGCCTGCTACCTGGGCCCTTAGCCAAAAATGGGAAAACGTTGAGTAAAATTGACATCGAAAAGTACTTAAGAATTTTAGTTAACAGTTCTCTAGATTGTAGCAACCAGTGCCAGGCAGCTGCTGCCAAGGCAAAAAAGATCATGGCGTGCATCAAAAGAGGAATGCGAATAAATGCAAACCTACTTCCATTGCTTTACAAAAATCACTTGTTACATAACACATGGAATATTTCGTACAGGGATCCACAAGAAAAACACGGCAGAAATCGAGAGAGTTTAAAGGCCGGCAACCAACATAATAGATGGAACGGGTGAGAGATTATCTAGGAGTTCAGTAGGCCGTGCAGATCGTTCAGGGGTGTAATATTATTATTAGTTAACCTTATCAGACTAAGGGAGATAAGTCCGAGATCCACGGATTTATTGGAATTGCCAAATTTCAAGTAGGAAAGAAATTTTTCCATTTAGATGAAGAAAATTGGTTTCTACTTCATCAGGTTTTTGCTTTATTTGGGATCAATATTGCAGGATAATAGGCTGAACTGAATGGACATTGTCTGAAGCTTAGCTTCCATTCACTTACCATTATGGTCTGTTTCCAGCTCAGTATACCGTGTAAAACGAGCTGCCACCGCATAGTGCAGGGGAATCGGGTGCTGAGCCCTCACTAGCCTGATGCTATCAGAGAAATCTGCTGCTTTTTCAGCTTAATCCGATTTACTTGCAAGACAGAACAAAGCTCACAAAAGTATAAGTTTACATAGAAGTATATGCATAGCGGAGGAGAAAGGAGAGAACGTGAGGTGAGTGAGAAGGAGGACACATGCAGCATCCTCGGCTTATAGAGCTATATAAGAAGTTTCTATTTCACCCCAAGCACCTCTGTCTTATCCAGGGCTGCACCTGACAAGGGGAGGCAGCACTTACGGAGGGGGCGGCGATTTCACCATTTATTTGTATATTTTTTTTTTTATTTTTTTTATTTTTCCTCTTCTCTAAACTAGCCCAAGACAGGCCACTCTGAAAACAAATCTGAGCAGTCCTGTCCTGAGCTAGTTTAGACCTCTGCGTCTCAGCGCAGGCCGTGATAAGACGTCATCATGTCTTCCGTGCTGAGACGCAGACATCTTATGCGCAACCGGCGAAGAAGAGGAGGTGGCAGCACGGGGGGTCCATCAAGGGATCACAAGGTATCTGAGTAAGGATACTTTTTTGATTCATAGGCCGCTACCTGAAGGAGTATTCACAGCAGATAGCGGCCTATTCATCTACTTCCCCAGGCCTGCATATGGCCGCCCCCGCTTCCCCTTCTGCTATAGGATGCAGAAGAAGGGAGTAGAAGTGGCTGTGAGCAGACCCAGGCCCACAAACCCAAACAACCACCGCTATTATTATACTCTGGGGTCCTTTTAGACCCTGGAGTTTAATAATCGGAGGTGAAGAATCATAATAAACACAGTCTCCATTATCCTGGATCCGATGTTATTCGTAGCATGCTTCAGACCTATATGGTAATGTTCCAGACGTCACGTGGACCACCACCATCTTATCAATATAAAACAATACTTCTCTATAATATCAGAGGTCCTCAACTATCAGGCCGTGCGTCACCTGGTACCCGGACGCACAATAACCAGAGTGTGCAGACGGACCGGGAGAGGATGTGTATATGCAGAGCAGGGCGTACAGACTGTGCAGGTACTTGCTGTTGTCCACATCTATAAACATAGAACAGCCTTGCCAGTCATGTACATTATCTTTAAGGCCTGGGGAGGTAAGTGAGGTATTCCTGCAGTTTCGGGGCCTGTCTAATATCAGAATGGAGTTCTTGAATTATTACAGAACAGCACACATGCAAACACGTTATAGCAGATGTATGAGCATATATTATAGTGTAATATACACTCATATATCGCCTATAATGTGGCTGTGTGTGGTCTGGTGTTGCAGTACTCCCGTATGTGCAGTACATGGATTCTCTGGTCAGTTGGTGTCTGGCGGTGAGCTGACATGTAACGAATCAAATTGTGCAATAAACATGAAAAGGTCTGTCATGGGCAAAGACCGGCACTGGATGTGTAATATACCTGTGTAATATACAGAGCTGCCTGCCACCGCACTACGACCAATTCACATGACCTCCTTTCCCCAAAAACATGTGAAATATATCTGTCTCTCTCGGAACTGGTCTGTGGTGCAAAAACCCTTAAGGATGGCCGTCCTATAAGACTCTGCTATTGAGTGAACAAGAGTCAGATGAGCAGATTCTCCTCTACTTTCTGTGTGCAGTGTTTGGGAGACATCAGAGCTGCCAGTCTACGCCCAGAGGTCAGGATAAACTAAAAATTAGAAACAAAGCCAGCAAAGATGGTGTTCCTCCTCATGTACACTGTACTTTTTATTGACGCAAAGTTCTCGAAAATTTGGTGCAATTTAAAAGTGGACCCTAACCGGGTCCCAATGCATTGAATCAAATTGTTATATTCCCAATTTAACATCTGAGGACCAGATCAATGGACATGTGGACCACTAAAATAACGGATACACACAGAGCCTGGCGCACCACATTGACGTTTAAATACTGAAACCGGTGCATTAAAAAAATTTAAAAAAATAAAAAGTCCTCTCTACAGAACTTTTTAAACCAATTTTCGACAGACACTACTGATTGAGACTCCAGTGCAATTCTTCAAATTTTGACAACAGACATTTGTTATTTAACCCATGTTCCACTATAAAATCCTTTACAAAAGACCTCAGGTAAACCATCTGCATCACCATAGCTCAGACAGACATCTTTAAGAAGAAGTCATGCAGCCCTAAAGAGTTAAACAA
Source organism: Leptodactylus fuscus (assembly GCF_031893055.1). Lineage (NCBI taxonomy): Eukaryota > Metazoa > Chordata > Amphibia > Anura > Leptodactylidae > Leptodactylus > Leptodactylus fuscus. Next base: position 9,795,216 of record NC_134274.1, on the reverse strand, counting down.
CCACCATCGATGCAATATATAAGCAAAGTTCTTCATCACCATCGACTATCTTTTTGAAGCCTCCGCCAGTTACGCTATTTTGTTAAATACAGGTGTCAGACGCGCTTACCTCGTAATGTGCAACCCTCTGAGACTCGGATATTAACTGCGCATTGCAGATTTTGCAGTAAGTCTCTGTAAACAGCGCTCTGTCCTCAACTTCTGCAGACTTCATCTAAAAATGGAAGAACAAAATGCAATTTAGCCCAGAAAAGACAACAAAAATACAATTATGAAAAACACAATAAAAAAAAAGTTGATCTTAAGTTTATGGCTGAAAAGAAGGAGGTAGGATGGGAGAACCTGAGAGAGAGGAGATGAATTCATCACTGACAGCTGGATTGGCGCCACTTTTCAGACTGTCAGTTCCATAATAACTCAAACCAACGATCGCCATTCTTCATAACACACGTCTGCACTGACGCCTGAACGCGGATTGTTCTCGCCACAACCAAAAACTTGTATGGAAGTTTAATTTTCTGCAAACTCAGATGCCAAGGAAATCATTTAGAGAGGGCTAACCTCAAGGATATGCAAAAAAAAACAATGAAATATGTGTAATGCATATTGCACTAAGGAGGTAGTATTATAGTAGTTATATTCTTGTACATAGGAGAGGTATTATAGTAGTTATATTCTTGTACATAGGAGCAGCATTATAGTAGTTATATTCTTGTACATAGGAGGTAAGATTATAGTAGTTATATTCTTGAACATAGGAGCAGTATTATAGTAGTTATATTCTTGTATATAGGAGGTAGGATTATAGTAGTTATATTCTTGTACATAGGAGCAGTATTATAGTAGTTATATTCTTGTATATAGGAGGTAAGATTATAGTAGTTATATTCTTGTACATAGGAGGTAGTATTATAGTAGTTATATTCTTGTACATAGGAGCAGTATTATAGTAGTTATATTCTTGTATATAGGAGCAGTATTATAGTAGTTATATTCTTGTATATAGGAGGTAGGATTATAGTAGTTATATTCTTGTACATAGGAGCTGTATTATAGTAGTTATATTCTTGTATATAGAAGGTAGGATTATAGTAGTTATATTCTTGTATATAGGAGCAGTATTATAGTAGTTATATTCTTGTATATAGGAGGTAGGATTATAGTAGTTATATTCTTGTATATAGGAGCAGTATTATAGTAGTTATATTCTTGTATATAGGAGCAGTATTATAGTAGTTATATTCTTGTACATAGAAGCAGTATTATAGTAGTTATATTCTTGTATATAGGAGCAGTATTATAGTAGTTATATTCTTGTATATAGGAGCAGTATTATTATAGTAGTTATATTCTTGTATATAGGAGGTAGTATTATAGTAGTTATATTCTTGTATATAGGAGCAGTATTATTATAGTAGTTATATTCTTGTATATAGGAGCAGTATTATAGTAGTTATATTCTTGTATATAGGAGGTAGTATTATAGTAGTTATATTCTTGTATATAGGAGCAGTATTATAGTAGTTATATTCTTGTACATAGGAGCAGTATTATAGTAGTTATATTCTTGTATATAGGAGGTAATATTATAGTAGTTATATTCTTGTATATAGGAGCAGTATTATAGTAGTTATATTCTTATATAGGAGCAGTATTATAGTAGTTATATTCTTGTACATAGGAGCAGTATTATAGTAGTTATATTCTTGTATATAGGAGGTAGGATTATAGTAGTTATATTCTTGTACATAGGAGCAGTATTATAGTAGTTATATTCTTGTATATAGGAGCAGTATTATAGTAGTTATATTCTTGTACATAGAAGCAGTATTATAGTAGTTATATTCTTATATAGGAGCAGTATTATAGTAGTTATATTCTTGTACATAGGAGCAGTATTATAGTAGTTATATTCTTGTATATCGGAGGTAGGATTATAGTAGTTATATTCTTGTATATAGGAGGTAAGATTATAGTAGTTATATTCTTGTACATAGGAGGTAGTATTATAGTAGTTATATTCTTGTACATAGGAGCAGTATTATAGTAGTTATATTCTTGTATATAGGAGGTAAGATTATAGTAGTTATATTCTTGTATATAGGAGGTAGGATTATAGTAGTAATATTCTTGTACATAGGAGCAGTATTATAGTAGTTATATTCTTGTATATAGGAGGTAAGATTATAGTAGTTATATTCTTGTACATAGGAGCAGTATTATAGTAGTTATATTCTTGTATATAGGAGCAGTATTATAGTAGTTATATTCTTGTATATAGGAGGTAGGATTATAGTAGTTATATTCTTGTACATAGGAGCAGTATTATAGTAGTTATATTCTTGTATATAGGAGCAGTATTATAGTAGTTATATTCTTGTACATAGGAGTAGTATTATAGTATTTATATTCTTGTACATAGGAGGTAGTATTATAGCAGTTATATTCTTGTACATACGAGCAGTATTATAGTAGTTATATTCTTGTACATAGGAATAGTATTATAGTAGTTATATTCTTGTACATAGGAGCAGTATTATAGTAGTTATATTCTTGTACATAGGAGGTAGTATTATAGTAGTTATATTCTTGTACATGGGGCAGTATTATAGAAGATATATTTCTGTACATAGGAAGTAGTATTATAGTAGTTATATTCTTGTACATAGGAGCAGTATTATAGTAGTCATATACTCATATATAGGGGGAAGTAATATAATGTTTTATTCTTGGACATAGGAGGCAGTATAGTATAGTATTATATTCTTGTATTTGTGTGATGACACTTCAGAGAGACAATTTGTAGAGATCTATTCATCTAAGAAACACCTAAATATCAGAGCTCCACTGCAAGAATTGTTAACGTCAAGTAACATTACAATTACTGGTATTACTTTGACCCACAGGTAATTTTACTCTAGAAAAGAAAAAGTTGCTGACGAATTGGGATAATTGAAAACATTTATAAGATTTCAGAATTTTTGGTCTTGTCAAACAATAACACACCTACATAGAATGTGCACAGTAATGCTTTATTAGGAAGCTGGCATTGCACCAGATGCAGTATAATCGTGGTGCTGTATTGAAAAAAAAAAAGTCACTTTTTTTTTGCAATTTTTAAATTTATGGCTCAAATAGATATTCCTGTCACATAACTCATGTACATTTTAACCCTACAGCATTTTAGCTCTACAGTACAACAGTAACATTTTCTCTCTCTACTTTCCTGCTTTTATAACTTTTTATATTTTATTTCAGATTTACAAGACCTTGTGGTTACATAAGAGTTTTGTGATCAGTTTTTTTTTTTTAACTTATTGTTTTTGAGAGGCGAGATGAACAGAAAACATCAATTCTGGCATATGATGGGGTCGGCAGCAGGGGGGGGGAGGTGGAGGTTAAAACAACATTCCTGTAGAAATAAAAATAATTGTCCTCCCATTTTTAAATAAACCAGTATTTTGCAGTGCTATTGATAAGTTATGTGCTCCCCTCTGAGGCGCTCTATGTTGCATACACTGATGCACATCTATGAGGGCCAGATGGAGGCTCTAATAGACTTGTATTGTCAGTTTGACTTTTGTTCATTCAGGAAGTACTATGTGCATCACAGGAGGTCATTGCTCCAGAGTGAGCACATAACTTCATAACGCTGTTATTCAGTACCATGACATCAATACTAGGCTCTTACTTACTGGCATTCTTTGTTAAATGTACCGTACAACCAACATATAAAGATCTGCGAGCCAAAGATGGAAATGAACGTGGTACATGGTACCAGCTCACAAATCCTTTCACGTCTCTATAATGCATCATACATATACTAAGCTAGAAGCTCAGCCTGAGTCAAAGTCACGCAATTCAGTGCCATATACGGTCCATCTCCAGCTTATACAACAAAGAATGTGTCACCCAGTGACAAGCCATTCTCTGAAATAATACATAAAGTATTCATTCCTTTCTGAGAGAATGTTTCGCATTCTTGCATTGCATTAGCCATCCCTGGATTCTCCGTTTATTTCTCCATACAACACTTTATTGAGTGTCCATGTTGGGGTGTCAAGGCTTTTCCTTGTTACTTTTCTATTGTCCTTAGATTTATTTTTTTTTCCCTGCCACAGTGACAAGAGCCCAGCGCCCGTCTCTGCTGCACGAAGAAGCCAACGTGCTATTCTGCTACCTGTGTCTTGCTGATAAGTCAGCAGTATTGCTTTTGAAATTCAATTACATTTCGCCAAGTCTGTGGAATAGAACACTGGGCAAAGAAGACGCGGACATCAAATTGTCCATAATATCCCCTGCTATCTCTGAGCCCTGATGTTAGGACTTGGCCTGCATGTATACATCTTATAGGGGGGATTAAATGGTTAAACCAAGCTTCACTTTTTATTTTAAGTGGGCTGCACTATTTATCGCTGTATGGTCATAAAATGCAGCCGTCAGCATCATCCAAGGGGTCACAAATTCAGGTTAAAGGCATATAATTTGGGGGTTTGTTTTGCTGCAGTTCTGGTCTATATAGACAGATGACGGCGCTCTCCATCACATATCAGGAAGCATTTACCTCTATATTTGACACTACAGGATAAATTTTAGGTAAAGTACAGCATGCTGCAGAATAACGTCTGCATTTTGCATTTAGTGTAATGTAAGGCAATAAGCGAGCAGCGTGTGCCGTAAATGGGGACAGCATGGAATATTCTGGGAACAAGATTACATTCATTTGGCTTCATGGAAATGTCATTTCTTATACACACTGCTAAAAAAATAATCATTTGCAATGTGAATGCTCTATCATTTAAAGTCTATAGCACTGACGAACAGAAAGGTGCAAAAGTTTTAGGCAGGGGGATGATGCAGCATAGTTAGAATGCTTTCAGAAATAGAAAGGTTAATAGTATATTCTGCAGCAGGAAATCAGACATATACATAAGCCTTATGTAATGGAGGGTTCTGTAAGGGAGGATATAGCCCGAGAGAGCCCGGAGCTCTACATTGTCCAGTCTGTCTGAGAGAGCAAGAAGAGCCAGAAGGATTGGAGCAAGCAACATCCACAGAAGATCTGTCACATTCTGTTACGGTGTCCCATCATTTTCGTAGGAAGAATAATGCTGAATGCTGTGTAACTCTTCCCATAAAATGTGACATCTTATAATGGGCCCCCTACTAAAGTGTGAACAGAGTCTGAGGCAGTGAGTGCTCCCCTATAGACAATATATAACCAGGGAACAGTGGCGTAACTAGGAATGGCGAGGCCCCGTAGCGAACTAGTGACACGGGCTCCCCCACCTGATGCACACAGTATTATGCCCCATAGTGGCCCCTGCACACAGTATTATTCCCCATAGTGGCCCCTGCACACAGTATTATTCCCCATAGTGGCCCCTGCACACAGTATTATGCCCCATAGTGGCCCCTGCACACAGTATTATGCCCCATAGTGGCCCCTGCACACAGTATTATTCCCCATAGTGGCCCCTGCACACAGTATTATGCACCATAGTGGCCCCTGCACACAGTATTATGCACCATACTGGCCCCTGCACACAGTATTATGCCCCATAGTGGCCCCTGCACACAGTATTATTCCCCATAGTGGCCCCTGCACACAGTATTATTCCCCATAGTGGCCACTGCACACAGTATTATCCCCCATAGTGGCCCCTGCACACAGTATTATGCCCCATAGTGGCCCCTGCACACAGTATTATCCCCCATAGTGGCCCCTGCACACAGTATTATGCCCCATAGTGACCCCTGCACACAGCATAATGCCCCATAGTGGCCCCTGCACACAGCATAATGTCCCATAGTGGCCCCTGCACACAGTATTATACCCCATAGTGGCCCCTGCACACAGTATTATACCCCATAGTGGCCCCTGCACACAGTATAATGTCCCATAGTGGCTCCTGCACACAGTATTATTCCCCATAGTGGCCCCTGCACACAGTATTATCCCCCATAGTGGCCCCTGCACACAGTATTATGCCCCATAGTGGCCCCTGCACACAGTATTATGTCCCATAGTGGCCCCTGCACACAGTATAATGTCCCATAGTGGCCCCTGCACACAGTATTATGCCCCATAGTGACCCCTGCACACAGCATAATGTCCCATAGTGGCCCCTGCACACAGTATTATGCCCCATAGTGGCCCCTGCACACAGTATTATTCCCCATAGTGGCCCCTGCACACAGTATTATTCCCCATAGTGGCCCCTGCACACAGTATTATGCCCCATAGTGGCCCCTGCACACAGTATTATGCCCCATAGTGGCCCCTGCACACAGTATTATTCCCCATAGTGGCCCCTGCACACAGTATTATGCACCATAGTGGCCCCTGCACACAGTATTATGCACCATACTGGCCCCTGCACACAGTATTATGCCCCATAGTGGCCCCTGCACACAGTATTATTCCCCATAGTGGCCCCTGCACACAGTATTATTCCCCATAGTGGCCACTGCACACAGTATTATCCCCCATAGTGGCCCCTGCACACAGTATTATCCCCCATAGTGGCCCCTGCACACAGTATTATGCCCCATAGTGACCCCTGCACACAGCATAATGCCCCATAGTGGCCCCTGCACACAGCATAATGTCCCATAGTGGCCCCTGCACACAGTATTATTCCCCATAGTGGCCCCTGCACACAGTATTATTCCCCATAGTGGCCACTGCACACAGTATTATCCCCCATAGTGGCCCCTGCACACAGTATTATCCCCCATAGTGGCCCCTGCACACAGTATTATTCCCCATAGTGGCCCCTGCACACAGTATTATGCCCCATAGTGGCCCCTGCACACAGTATTATGCCCATAATGACCCCTGCATACAGTATTATGCCCCATAGTGGCCCCTGCACACAGTATTATACCCCATAGTGGCCCCTGCACACAGTATAATGTCCCATAGTGGCTCCTGCACACAGTATTATTCCCCATAGTGGCCCCTGCACACAGTATTATCCCCCATAGTGGCCCCTGCACACAGTATTATGCCCCATAGTGGCCCCTGCACACAGTATTATGTCCCATAGTGGCCCCTGCACACAGTATAATGTCCCATAGTGGCCCCTGCACACAGTATTATGCCCCATAGTGACCCCTGCACACAGCATAATGTCCCATAGTGGCCCCTGCACACAGTATTATACCCCATAGTGGCCCCTGCACACAGTATAATGTCCCATAGTGGCTCCTGCACACAGTATTATGCCCCATAGTGGCCCCTGCACACAGTATTATGCCCCATAGTGGCCCCTGCACACAGTATTATGTCCCTTAGTGGCCCCTGCACACAGTATTTTGCCCCATAGTGGCCCCTGCACACAGTATTATACCCCATAGTGGCCCCTGCACACAGTATTATACCCCATAGTGGCCCCTGCACACAGTATTATACCCCAGAGTGGCCCCTGCAAACAGTATTATGCCCCATAGTGGCTCCTGCACACAGTATTATGCCCCATAGTGGCCCCTGCACACAGTATTATGCCCCATAGTGGCCCCTGCACACAGTATTATGCCCCATAGTGGCCCCTGCACACAGTATTATGCCCCATACTGGCCCCTGCACACAGTATTATGCCCCATAGTGGCCCCTGCACACAGTATTATGCCCATAATGACCCCTGCATACAGTATTATGCCCCATAGTGGCCCCTGCACACAGTATTATGCCCCATAGTGGCCCCTGCACACAGTATTATGCCCCATAGTGGCCCCTGCACACAGTATTACGCCCCATAGTGGCCCCTGCACACAGTATTATCCCCCATAGTGGCCCCTGCACACAGTATTATCCCCCATAGTGGCCCCTGCACACAGTATTATGCCCCATAGTGGCCCCTGCACACAGTATTATGTTCATAATGACCCCTGCACACAGTATAATGTCCCATAGTGGTCCCTGCACACAGTATTATGCCCCATAGTGGCCCCTGCACACAGTATTATACCCCATAGTGGCCCCTGCACACAGTATAATGTCCCATAGTGGTCCCTGCACACAGTATTGTGCCCCATAGTGACCCCTGCACACAGCATAATGTCCCATAGTGGCCCCTGCACACAGTATAATGTCCCATAGTGGTCCCTGCACACAGTATTATGCCCCATAGTGACCCCTGCACACAGCATAATGCCCCATAGTGGCCCCTGCACACAGTATTATACCCCATAGTGGCCCCTGCACACAGTATATGTCCCATAGTGACCCCTGCACACAGTATTTTGCCCCATAGTGGCCCCTGCACACAGTATTTTGCCCCATAGTGGCCCCTGCACACAGTATTATCCCCCATAGTGGCCCCTGCAAACAGTATTATGCCCCATAGTGGCTCCTGCACACAGTATTATGCCCCATAGTGGCCCCTGCACACAGTATTATGCCCCATAGTGGCCCCTGCACACAGTATTATGCCCCATAGTGGCCCCTGCACACAGTATTATGCCCCATACTGGCCCCTGCACACAGTGTTATGCCCCATAGTGGCCCCTGCACACAGTATTATGCCCATAATGACCCCTGCATACAGTATTATGCCCCATAGTGGCCCCTGCACACAGTATTATGCCCCATAGTGGCCCCTGCACACAGTATTATGCCCCATAGTGGCCCCTGCACACAGTATTATGCCCCATAGTGGCCCCTGCACACAGTATTATGCCCCATAGTGGCCCCTGCACACAGTATTACGTTCATAATGACACCTGCACACAGTATCATGCCCCATACTGGCCCCTGCACACAGTATTATGCCCCATAGTGGCCCCTGCACACAGTATTATGCTCATAATGACCCCTGCACACAGTATTATGCCCCATAGTGGCCCCTGCACACAGTATTATGCCCCATAGTGGCCCCTGCACACAGTATTATGTTCATAATGACCCCTGCACACAGTATAATGTCCCATAGTGGTCCCTGCACACAGTATTATGCCCCATAGTGACCCCTGCACACAGCATAATGCCCCATAGTGGCCCCTGCACACAGTATAATGTCCCATAGTGGTCCCTGCACACAGTATTATGCCCCATAGTGACCCCTGCACACAGCATAATGCCCCATAGTGGCCCCTGCACACAGTATTATACCCCATAGTGGCCCCTGCACACAGTATAATGTCCCATAGTGGTCCCTGCACACAGTATTATGCCCCATAGTGGCCCCTGCACACAGTATTATACCCCATAGTGGCCCCTGCACACAGTATTATACCCCATAGTGGCCCCTGCACACAGTATAATGTCCCATAGTGGTCCCTGCACACAGTATTATGCCCCATAGTGACCCCTGCACACAGCATAATGCCCCATAGTGGCCCCTGCACACAGTATTATACCCCATAGTGGCCCCTGCACACAGTATTATACCCCATAGTGACCCCTGCACACAGTATATGTCCCATAGTGACCCCTGCACACAGCATAATGCCCCATAGTGGCCCCTGCACACAGTATTATCCCCCATAGTGGCCCCTGCACACAGTATTATCCCCCATAGTGGCCCCTGCAAACAGTATTATGCCCCAGAGTGGCCCCTGCAAACAGTATTATGCCCCATAGTGGCCCCTGCACACAGTATTATGCCCCATAGTGGCCCCTGCACACAGTATTTTGCCCCATAGTGGCCCCTGCACACAGTATTATCCCCCATAGTGGCCCCTGCACACAGTATTATCCCCCATAGTGGCCCCTGCAAACAGTATTATGCCCCATAGTGGCCCCTGCACACAGTATTATCCCCCATAGTGGCCCCTGCAAACAGTATTATGCCCCATAGTGGCCCCTGCACACAGTATTATGCCCCATAGTGGCCCCTGCACACAGTATTATGCCCCATAGTGGCCCCTGCACACAGTATTATGCCCCATAGTGGCCCCTGCACACAGTATTATGCCCCATAGTGGCCCCTGCACACAGTATTATGTCCCCATACTGGCCCCAGTACACAGTATTATGCCCCATTGTGGACACCCCTGAACAATTATTATACTCTGGGGTATAATATTTGGAAACCCAGGGGAGGGTACAAACATAAAAACCACTTATCTATCCCTGGCTCCAGAGAGGTTCCTGCTGATGTTGACCACCTTCAAAGACATACAATAGATCACTTGACCTGGGAGTGCGACGCAACGCATAAGGACACAGGCCCCTGACATTTGACATCAGGGATGTCACACAAGTAGGCCTGAAGCCTGCCTGGAACGGTAAGTAATTAGGGCCTGTTACTGGCTGGAGTTAATGTACCCTAGCCCTGTCTGTAATAACACATTTCCCCTGCAGAATTACTCCAGTATATGGCAGTGCTGACTAATTCCAAGTAACAACCAGCAGAATTGTGAATGCAGCTCTGAATGACAATGGACTGAAGCTTCGAGCTAGGGTAAGACCTTTATTTGTCTTCTATTACTTTGTTTAAACATTAACTGGTCATCTGCATTAGAGAGCGGATTAGGAAAAGGGAATCACCTTATAACCTAGCATTTGTGGCCATATTGGGAGTGCAGAGGTGACAGCAGGACTTATTGTGACCGTGCCACACAATGTAATCCCGCACAGTGTCAGTCTGGTAGTAGTGCGGTCTAGTGCAGGTGCTCACCATCTGTATACTCACAGCCTCAGTCACTACATTACTGTCAGGATGTCACTGATACAATAGGGAGGATCAATACAATGGATCGTCTTCAGTGATAGCCCTGGCCCTCCGCTGACCTTGCTCATCGTACTGTGATCTTCTCATTAACTTATACTGATCTGCTCAGCTGCTATTGGGGAGACTCTGGGATCAATCACACTTCTTTTTATAGCTAGATTCGGAAATCTCTTTAGGGAATGAATTCTATTGACAACCCCCTGGAAGGAGAGGAAAAAACACAGATACGGTAATTGAATTAAAGGGACTTCAAAGCCGAGCGAACCAGTCATTGGACACAAGAGACTTTCCATGTGGTCAATATACTGTGCTGTAGTAAACAACACAAACATATGTATAGTATATATACAGTACAGATGTAAGCTAGTGTATGGAAAAGAAGTTGGGTACGGGTACATTCACATATGGAAGATACAATATGTTGCAGACATTTCTCTGACTGTAGCAATCACCTTTAGGGGTTTGAAGAAATCCAAGAATCTGCTGCAGAAAACCCTATTCAGAGGTATGGAAGGTATAAGTCAGAGAAATGTTTGTTGCCAATTGGGGCATGTAAATATACACCCTAAGGGTTCAGAAAGAGTATATACAGAGGCACATAGAGAGTCTCTATCGTTCTGTAGAAATGGCTGTGTGCCAGCTTATGTTGCTTTTATGTGCAATGCTTGTAAACGTGTATACCACTGTGTGTGTCCATCCATTATTGTTAGTGTACAAAGGCAGAATGATACTTCTATATAGCAATCCTCTTTTTCAGGTCCTAGCAGGTTTGCCCGGAACTCCGATATCGACAAGGACAAATTATGTAATGAAGAGATAGTGAAATAAACACGAAATATAAAATCCATATCACAACACCAACAGGTAACAAGAATACAAGAAACAGGACTCTCCAATAGATGAATGGGAAAGAATGATCAGGGTATCAGATAGGTATGATATGGTGAACCAGACAATTGACTCTAGCTTTCTTTAAATCCTACCCTATATGCTGACCCTAACACAAGACACCACTGACCCTCACTGTCCCTAAAGATCACCGACCCCAACACCAGGCACCACTGACCCTCACGGACCCTCAAAATTGAGTTTATATCTAACAGTATTTTCCGCTTGTTCAGATTCTATACAACACGGATTATGGGCAATCTGTCTATGGTTTATTATTCAGGTGACCTAACAGGCGAGTTCCCAAAATGCACTGCTCTCTTGTGAAAGCCTACATCTGATTTGAAAATAAATCATCATGTAAGTAAGGGGTCATGAAAAATATAAGCCAAGTAGATGCATAGACATACAAAACTGTATTCTGGTGAATTTTCAGGAGTACTTGCTGACTACCCCTATTACTTAACATGACACAGGGAGAGTCACACCAAAGAGGCCCCGAAACACTGTATAATAAGTGTCGCAACGTGAACGAGACATGCAATGTGCTCCTAAATAGATAGAGCTTTGAACAAGTGTTGCGTTCCCAAACATCGATGACGCGATACATCAGCAATTCTGCCCTTTTTGCAGTTCTTTGGCATGTTGAATATGATTTTCTAATTCCCTGGGCTCGGCGTCTGAGGTTTCATGGGAAATTGTTCCAGACCATATTGCACATCATCGGTTGCGCCCTGTCCTGACATTTTTGGATGGCCTCCTCCACGAGAAGGGATCAATGATGCTGTTGTCTCCAGTTTCCTTCCCATCTACTGAATAACACTCTTTGAGGGTATATCACAAACTGACATCACTTAAAGGAACTGGTGACCCAATAAGTTCGCAACATGAATGACACTGCTTAGTACTATACACCTGAGTGAACGGGTATGGGGTTATGTACCACGAAGTCACAAGCAGAGGTTGAATGTTGCGATGATTGTCTGGCGCCAACCTCATTGCTTTGACTTGTCCATATACTGAAGAGCTCCTAGCAAGTGGTTTTGTTCCGATAGCTTTGTCCATGAAGAGCATTGTCACCCTAAAGTTTTGGTATTCTGTCTATTAGCCCAGAATGAACAAGGCTAAAACTGGAATCAGGTGAAGTGTACAAAAGGGGGAGTTTAATGGTAAAAGGAATATTGTTACAGAAACTGCTTACGGATAAGAAGTCTATGGTGGAAAACGGGTATCGGAATAACACAAACAAGGCGTCGGCTAAGATGTTGATCGCACTTCGCATTGACGCCCTCCAGGTCGCTCCTTTAAATTTTGCAATCAATTGAGCTTTGAAGTGACAAGCCTCCATCTTGGATGAGACTGTTGGAGCGTATTTGGGTCACCGCTGTGTTACTATGTTGAGTGGTAATTATATGAGCACTGCGTCTGATTACAGCGAGAACAATAATCATGTTCCTGGATATTAGGCAACTAATTACTACGTAATTTTATGTGATTGAATACTAATGAGTGAAATTTACCATGAGTATCGGCGCTTGATTTTCTTTCTTTCCAGTCCCAAGGTTTCTATTTTCGTGAGTTTTGAAGTGTGAGATCATTTCACTCGGCCGCTAACACCGCTCTAATTCAATTCTGCTTATCCGTTTCATTATAGTGACAATTACGAAATCTGTGTGGCGCTCATCGCTGGGCTTTATCACTGCAATGCGGGGCTACCGAAGACGACAACACCTCCTAGCAAGGCTTTCCTTCACCGGGGGCAAAGATTCAATTGTCCTAGCTCAGGACTTGCATGCTATGGTGAACTTTTTGAGATTTGTTCACGTTGTGGTGTTGCAATTGCTATGGTGTGGTCTACAATAGAGTTGGTATCCAGGACTCTGGAGTAGAAATACAGATACCGGAACAAAAATCTGAAGGTCAAGGCAAGGTCAGGAACAAAGCCGAGGTCAGGATCAGGAAAAACCAATCATCACATCAATAATAATAGCATAAGAAACGAGACACCATAGACATGGCATATAGGCCGCCATGTCTGCCCGTTTCCTCAACAACCTGATGCCTCAGTAAATTACAGGGTTTTTCGTAAAAGCAAAGAGTAAGAAAAGGGAAGGCGAAAGCGTCCAGTTACCTAGAAACTAGACAAGGATTTTGGCTGGAGTCACAGCCACCGGCCGAGACAGAACTGAGAACCAAAAGAGTCTCTTAAATGAGACAGACTCTGCACTGACCGTGTAGGGGAATGTATACAGATTGGAGAGAAGAGGCTTCAGAGTTATTTATGGGAACACTTAGGGTATTTACCGAAACAAGCATCAGGAAAGTAAAGGCCATGGCCAGGGTTACAAAAATCACTCCACAGTTGTATTTAGTATCGTAGCTCTGGCTTCAAGCGAATGGAGCTGAGCTGCAATACCACAAGCAACCTGCGAGTAAGTGTGGCACCGTTTATGGAAGAAAAAATAATAATCATGTTTTCTAATCCTGTAAATCCCTTTAAAATGGTCACAGCCGATGCCATAAATTTAGCTTAAATCGATACTACAACAGAATAGAAGAAACTTTGTAATATAACCAGGAGAAAAATGCTTCTTTCTCCTCTTACCAGGCTTTATTTGTCCACTGCTAAGCTGACAATCACTATAAAATATCTTCTATATCCAATTCCAGATGGACCTCAGGTCACATGCATCAGATAATACATGCCTATAGAAGTCTATGAAGAGGGAGTGAAGGGAGCAGCAGCTGAGGGTGAGAGAAGATGACCTACACGTTCAGGCTGTTGCTGTAGCTAAATAAAAGCTATCACAGCTCAAGTGCTTTATTCACAGTACAGGTCAGTACTTCTCTACATATGCGGTGCATGACCCTGGGGCTGTTTCTGAGAGACTGTTATGGAGCAGATTCTCCTTTTCTTGCTGAGTGCACTGATCTCCAACCAGCAGCTCAGGGAGAACTGAAAACTACAAGTAGATCCTGCACAATAATGTAAAATATAAATCAACTAATAACCAGATAGCATTACTACATGTACACACACAGCAGCCACCTGACGTGTATACTTCATGTAATTGTAGTAGTGTGAGCAGACCCTAAAACAACAAACAAAGGATATGTGTCCAGCTTGAGGGTGTAAGCAATTTTATGCTTCATCCAGGTAATGGACATATTGATTTACATCCTTGTTTCATTTACCAATAATTTGCAAACTAATGCTTTTTAGGGTCTCCAGAGATCGGAGGACCGGCGTTTCTTCCAATAACACTATTGAAATATTTAACAACGCATTTTGAAACTGTGAGCTCCAGCGAGCCGGACCCCTTGACCTTTTGTTTTATTCATAATGCTTCGTGTATTTCTCTGTATTAATCTCAGACTGCTGAGCTGCACAAATAACGGTCAAAAAGAAATTTGGGCCGAAGGTGCAACGGCATAGGATGGAACCTCAGATTGTATAATGCCCACTTTACCCTTGTGTCACCGCGCTGCACAGTGATCATGTCTACAGGACCGGGGAATTTTCTGAGACCTCAGCGGAATTTGCATTCTGCATGTGAACATTCCACGCCAGCTGCATCGGGTTGCCGGTGCAGCGCCGATTTTGAGGCGGATTGCGCCTCAAAATCTGCTGCCAAAAAACTTAGCCCTTAGACTGCTTGCAATGCTCATCGTGTGATTCTCTCCTACATCCAAGTCCTGCATTTGGTGGCTTGCATTGGCTTCGCTCCTTTGTCGGAAGTGTGGAGGCCCAAGTGACCAGTATATATTATATCACTGGGCTCGCCATGTCATGGCCGATACATTACTGGTACCCAGTGAATGGCTGTAGAGGTCACCTCAGCCTCTACAGTTTTGGCCCAACCAGTGTAGGATTGGACTGGGGTAAGAAGAGAATGACTTCAACAGAGGACAAGGATCGAGACTGACCATCGTAACGTTCCAGTATTTCTATAACAGACCTTCGATGATAAGATGATCACCACAACGTCCCTCTTCTAGGAAACCCAGCTACAGGCTTTAATCTGTGATGATTGATATTTACTGTATCACCCCCGCAGGGGAAATTATGTATTACACAGTTCCCATTGAAATCTAAACAGATTTCCATTTTTTTTGCAGAGAAAATTACCTCAAAGTCTCTACGGATTTTGATTGTCTGTTTCATAAAACAATTATTCCGCTCCTAGACATTTTGCCGTCTCCCTTTGACAGAATAGAAGAAATGTTGCAGACAGCGTTCCCCTTGTCCTCGGCAGTGGAGATAAGCCTAATTAATTTTTTGGTGGCGCTGTCTTTTAATATAGCCATCTGCTGTGTGATAACAATACTAGTAACGTGTTAATTAAACCAAAGTTTCCGTTTGTATACAATCTGTACATGTTTCTGCAGCGACGTTCCCATTTATGGAGCCTACAGAAGAGTAAACGGGGAGTAAATAAAGGGTGGGAGTCAAAGAGACTGTCAGCAAGACTAAGACACCGACGAAATGTCCCCCTGAAGGGCCCTTTGGCGTGACGATCAGGAGAGGGCCCAGAATATTGGCTGGATTTCCCTGGTAGAACTCGGCCTAGAGACCCAATCTATGCTGCCAGGAGGAGTTCCTCCCTCTGTCTGTCGCTACTGTATCGGACCGCACAGCCAGTAACAGATTGCAGGGACACCCTCCTTTGGGAAGGGAAGTGGTAACTCCCAATTGTCAATATGGTCATAAATTTAACAGCAGGATTATGCATAAAGATGATTCGCATTTATTATTTTATACATTTTTTTTTTAAATTTTATTTTATGATGTTTTGCTTTTTTTTTCCCCAGGAAACAAGTTTTGGGGTACATAGAATTTTGCAGAAGAATTGTGCAACATTACCGGCCATGTTGCATTTATTTATTGATTTTTTTTTAAACAACTAATATTGGTTCTATTGGGGTTTTTTGGGGGGATTACAATGATATCTAGGTTGGATGTGTATTTTTTATGTTTGATCACTTTTATTTAGTTGTATTTCCATTAAAAGAAATGTGCTCATCTGTTCTATGCTGCATTAGAATAAAGTGGTGTCCTTCCTTACCTTGGCTTTTAACATACTAGAAATCATAATACGGCCACATGTAAACAATATAGGATAGAGATGGCGTGAAATCATGTCATCTAGAAAATAAGGAAACGCCAAGACGTAGCAAATGTTAGCCTGACACTTAAGGGCAGGTTCACACCTACGCACGCTCTTACACCTGTGCTGTGTCGCCCGTGGTTGTCTTGTGCCTGTCTGTGGCAAAACCGTTTTTTTTTTGTTTTGTTTTTTTGACTGGACACAAAGTCGGACATGCAGGACTGTGTGTCCGGTTAAAAAATAAAAATAAAAAATCACATGACCATGGTCAGAGTTTTATCCACTAGAAGTAAGAGAATGAATGACAGCAAGCCGAAATCTGGAAAACTCTGAGGAATTGATACAGAAAGTATATTGGAAAATTGTATATCTTTTTATTATACAAACCATAACCTTTCTCTCTCAATATTGGTCTGAAAGTGGCCAATCCCTTTAAAGCAGAGACTGGACGCTGGGGGGCAACACGGTGGCTCAGTGGTTAGCACTGCAGCCTTGAAGTGCTGGAGTCCTGGGTTCGAATCCCACCAGGAACAACATCTGCAAGGCGTTTGCATGTTCTCCTTGTGTTTGCGTGGATTTCCTCCCATTGTACAAAAAAACATACTAACAAATGAAAAAACAAATAAAACGTACACTGTGATCCCTACAAGGGGACCGGACGCTGGTGTGAACCCACCCTAACTTGCTGTGTTAAAGTTTACCACGTCTGTATCCGACTATATCCTGCAACACCAGTAAGACACTGCATACAGGCCTTCACTTATAATATCTTAATGGACAAGGGGTTCTCCAGGATTCGGATATTGATGTCCCTTCTTTAGAGCAGGTTATCAATATCAGATCAGTGGGGGTCTGATACACAGCACCTCTACCGATCAGCTTTCTGAAGGGTCTACAGCAGGGGTCTCAAACTCAACTCAGCGTGTGGGCCGCAGAGCAAGATCCCAACCAGTCGGCGGGCCGCACCACGGCAAATTTAGCTCCACCTACTTTTATGTTGACTCCGCCCATTCATTTTTCATGTGCCCCCACACTGTATAATCCTCCTACAGTCACCCGTAAACTATATGTCCCCCCTCCATCTTTCCCCCAGTTACATATACACCCTTCACCTGCCCCCAGATTCATGTCCCCCGATTTCTGCCCCAGTGTCATGCCGTTCTCCCCTCTCCCTTCGTCTGCCCCCAGTGTCATGAGCCCCTTCATTCCACCTCAATGTTTAAAGAGGACCTTTCACCATTTTGCCCACAGGCAGTTTTATATACTGCCGGAAAGCTGACAGTGCGCTGAGTTCAGCACACTGTCGGCTTTCCCGATGTGGGCCCAGTGTGAAAAGCTTATGGTCCGGTACCGTAGCTCTTCTATGGTCAGAAGGGCGTTTCTGACAGTCAATCAGAGACGTCCTTCTTCACAGCACAGCCAATCGCGCTGTGCTGTGAGAGCCGGGAGGAACGCCCCCTCCATCTGCTCGCAGTACTCGTCCATAGACGAGCATTATCAGGGAAGGAGGGGGGCATTCCTCCCCACTCCACAGCACAGCGCGATTGGCTGTGCTGTGAAGAAGGACGTCTCTGACTGACTGTCAGAAATGCCCTTCTGACCATAGAAGAGCTACGGTACCGGACCGTAAGCTCTTCAAACCGGGAAAGCCGACAGTGTGCTGAACTCAGCGCACTATCAGCTTTCCAGCAGTATATAGAACTGCCTGTGGGCAAAATGGTGAAAGGTCCTCTTTAACACACAAAAAAACACTTATATTCACCATCCAACGCTCCCCCGCTGCGCTCTGCAGTTTCACTAATAGACCTGTAGGCGCGATGTGATGATGTGACGTCATTACTTCGCGCCTATATGTCCACTAGCCGGAACGTAGCGGCTAGTGGATATAATCATCTCGCAATGTATTCAACTCGGATCCGGCGTCCCTAGGCTTGTGCGGGCCGCACAAAATTGTTCGGGGGGCCGCACGCGGCCCGCGGGCCGCGAGTTTGAGACCCCTGGTCTACAGCATCTGCACAAGTGCTGCATTCTCTTTATTGTCTACCACAGCGGGACACTGGAATGGGACTCAACTGCAAACAGACCATATGACCAGTGAATGTGATATCACATGACCTATGACATAGTAGTGCAACTGGTTCAAACAGATGATCGGCGCAGGTGCCAGGTGTCTGGTACGGGTGACCTATGTTAAGGACCAAAGTTCTGGAAAACCCTTTTAACTTTTCTGCCAAACTTTGCCTATTGAGAAACCAGATTTTCATATTTGCAGACATTACGTACAGATAGATATCCTCAGAGAGCTGCTCTCGCTGGTTACAACCGTCCTATAAGGAATTCTCTGTACAGACACTAGCAGATAAATATTTGTTCTGACTTGCGGCGCTCTCCGGAGCAGAGCCCATGGACTTTATATAAGATAGAGTTGCAAGGTAACCGTCATATTTTGCAGATATTATTCACCCCGGATCTGCTAACGCTTACAAAGTGTCCCTGGCTGTGACATAAAAACGCAACACGTTCTTTCAAAATGGATTCCTGCTAACTTACTTTTTTTGGGATATAATTTGTCCTTAACAGAATTGGTCTCCAAGGTGCATTTCAAGGCAACAATTAAAGGCTGCGCTTTCTTAATAGCGCTCCATTGTAGAGTAACACAAGTTCCATTATTTCCAGGCACAAATCAGGAGGCAATTACTGTTCCGTGTTTATGAAAGTGCGGCCGTACATAGGCAACTGTGCTAATGCTCCGCTCTATTAAAGCCTTATTATATGGATTATTTAGATGGTGTAATAATTATGGCGGAGATTTACAGTAACTGGAAGCTAATAGGAGCTCGGGGGCTTTACCAACGTTCGCTCGGCTTCTGGAGTTTCCCTGAGCTT
Organism: Leptodactylus fuscus; assembly: GCF_031893055.1. Taxonomy (NCBI): domain Eukaryota; kingdom Metazoa; phylum Chordata; class Amphibia; order Anura; family Leptodactylidae; genus Leptodactylus; species Leptodactylus fuscus. The sequence goes on along the minus strand of NC_134274.1, from coordinate 9,775,655 downwards.
GGACCCCCAACCTGAACCGTTTTCTATAGAGATTGTCCCTAAGGTTTTACAAGAATAACATCTGCAATTGCTTCTTATCATGGTATCATTAGAATCGCCCCTCTTATAAGTAACTCCACCGCAGAATTAACCCCTCTGTTTATGGCAGCCTGTGGTTTGTCAATGGGAGACAAAGACTCTACACAGTACTTGTATTCTGGTAACCGCTCCTGCAGGGTTATTGGAAGATTGTGCCAAGGGGAGAGCTTACATATGAAAATTATATTAGGGATATAATTCTATCCAGGGATTTAAAAGTCTATTCATTTGCAAATAATGGAGAAAAAATTGCAAAATTTGTTCGCAAAATTCTGTGCACTCCTGTAAGACAAACATCACCACCAACTGCTAGCCGTATATGTGCCAGCAATGTCCAAAAAGGAGGTACGTGTGGGGTATGTTTCCTACCCTAGGATAATCTATAGCAAAGGAGTTTGGTGCATCTCAGACGACCTCAGCCAACGGATCCCAAAATGTAGCTCCCAAACTCTTCTAAAGCTCCCACTCCCGGTATACTGAAAGACCTAGCTTCTCTAGTAGAGCCAAAAGGAGATGTGGTAACAGATTTGGCCTAGAGCTAAATCAGAACTATGGAATACGGACTTTCCCAAAAGATAGTGTTGTCTCCATTAGCAATGGCTGGTGTTTAGAGCCAAGGCACTGTGGAGTCAGAAGGTGCAGGGGTCAAGGCAGGTCTAAGTAGAAGACGTGGTCTAACACCGGACTGAGAGGAGAGAGAACATGAACAAGCACACTTTTTCTGGCACAGGGACCAACATGACATTACTGCTCAGGCATAACATGAAAGGGGAAGGGTCCTTAAAGGGGTTGTCCCATCACAAGGATCCTATCTATACTGCTTGTTAATGTGGATGAAAGACTTTTCCTAAATACATTGCTTCAGCAAAACTGCTTTGTTTGGCCACTATCTTACTTTATTGAATTCTTTGTGGCCACAGCTCTGACTTAGCTGCTCATGAGTCAAGTGATGTATCTGCTGCTCTCAGGGGGGAGGGAGGAGGGGCTAAGTGCAGGGAGCGAGCCTGTGTTTCTAGCTATTCCTGTGTCTACACCACGTGACCTAGGTCCTGCTCTCAGATAGGGGAGAGGAGCTGCTTTCATTTCTTCTGTTCTCCCAGTTATCAGGCTAGCTAATTCAATTGTGTTCATTATGGCAGAGACAGGCAGTCTCTGTATGTAACACAGAATGGAGTTGCTGCTGCCTGTACTTCATAGTCCAATATGGGTGGCAACACATGAATTTGGGGGCGGAACTAAATGGCAGGTTGCATGTGAAACCCCGCCCACCAAATGATGCAAGAAACCAGGAAGAGAGAAGATTTTACAGCAGTGAAGACTGATTCGTATGTGAGGTGGGAATACCCCTTTAAGAGGTCTGGGGCACTTTGATATTGTCTGGATAGGTGTAGATTGGCTGCTTAAGAGACCAGGAGCTGGTTCATGCCTGCATCCCGTGGTAAGCACAGCGCAATACCAGAACAAAGTGTTGGCCATGAGAACGACAGGAGGGTGAACTGGCACATCCTACCGATTTCACAGCAACTAGAAAGCCTCAGGTCGGGGCCACTGAGGTCATCCCTGGTGCAAAAGCTTCACATTCTACTATACATGTAAAAGTAAAGGGGTTTGGGGCTCTGAGATGTTGATGACTTACACTTAGGATAATGTTGTGGTCTGAAACCCAGCACCCACGCTGATCAGGTGTATGATGAGGCCATAGCTTTCCTCACTTCGTACCAAACACAGCACCGTACCCTGCACATTGGTCGCACTTGATATTGCAGCTCAGTCTTTGCTACTGAGCTGAAAGTAGGCAAAGTGACCGACGAATGTACCATTACTGCCTGACTGCCGCAATTTCTAATAGCTGATCAGTTGGGGTGTGGGGGCTGCTGAACCTCTCCAATCGGATACTGGTAACTTATCCTAAGGAGAATGGTCTAATGCTATATAGAATCTATATAGATCTTTACAGAGAGATAGATTAGTTATATTATTTTGTATATTTAGACTCTCAAGGTAAAGGGGCACGGTTGTTACTTCTGCAAATCTTATAGCAAAGCCTTTGGTGGGGTTACATAGACCATTACAAAATCATTATAACAAAAACACCCCAAAATTTCTGAAGTATTGCACATCCCTGTGATCTGGGCGGACACAAGGCAATGCTACAGGTAGACACAAGTACGAGCCCTTGCCCAAAACTGGGACACTCCTATCCCTGGTTCCCATCCTATCCCTACCATTCCTGCTCTGCCCAAGGGGCATTTATAACCTGAGCCGACACCACTACATAGCTCGGAGACCTTCCAACATCCCAATAATGCTGCAAACATAACGCAGCCATGTGTATAATGAGAAACTATACCGCGCTAGAAAGAAGGAATTTAAAGATCTATTATTTCCCAACTAAAATTCTTTCTGCACATTCACCGACAGAAATAAATCATCTGTGGCATTTCATTTGTAGTGTGTAATACTTGGTTTACAGAGTTACACCAGACTATTACCCAAAATGTAAGAAAACAGGAGGCCCAGAACTCCACAGGGTTGTTTGGTGGTCTCGCTCCATAGCAAACATTGCAGATTATTTCTTATACACAGTTGTAGCAGGGCTGACAATTTCCAGGTGCTAATAATCCAGAGGAGTCATGTGAAGCTCCCGGGCCACAATGCAAAAATTACCATGTGCCATTTACAAAAATAGTATACTGTATGTGGCAGAGGGACCACTGGGGTCTCTCAAGGTCCAGAGCCCAGTAGCCACTGTAAGGACAACTATAAACTTTGCTTGAAATGACAATTGGTTATAGATCATCTGATCCTTAGGGTCCCCACAATATACAGTCCAGCCGCTAACCAGCTAGTATACTGGTACACTAACCCATGCATCATAAGGTGCAACATACCGTCAGCTAACCAACACAACCGGCGCACATTAAACAAAATAGGTGTTAACCAATCGCTTGCAGGACTTTTCTCTCCGCATATTTTAAGCAGAATGGGGGATGGAGTCCTCGAACGCTAGTGTGACTGCAGCCTTTCTCTAATATATACACAAAAGTATCTCCATGTAAGTGAATGGTAGTACCGACCATCACTAGTGCCAACCACATTTAGGCCACGCTCAGGTTGAATGTGGAGTGTGAGTAAGGCTATGATGACTTTACTTTGTGGGTCACTGGAGATGGGGAGCAGCTTCATCTAGTCATGTAGTCACAATTTGTGAGGTCGATAGGTATGGTAACAGTCTGAGGGTCTGACACACAGCGATACCACACAGGATGGGATTTATTGTGAAGACTCCATGGCCAGATGAAGCTGCTCCTCGTGCCCAGTGATTAGTTATGGTGACTGTGCTTATGCCAATCTTAGGTTTTAAAAGCTTAGAACTTGACTTTTCGGCAATAGAAATCTTAGGAGAATCACAGGAAAGGTCATTACTTTAGGCTGAACCCACTGGGGCCAGTTTAGGAGTGGAAAAACCTCTTAAGGGTAAGGCACACAGAGTTTTTTGGTGCTGATTTTGAATCTGCCTCAAAGTCATCCTCCAAAAAAAGCCTCCCAATAGACCTCTGTAGAGAGTGCACCGACCCTAATAGGTTCCCTTTAATATGCTAAGTAACTGCCAAACCTTAGATGTAGCATATAGGGTTATTTACAATTTCTCTGAGCACTGCCCAGCCAGCCTTGGGGTGTATTTTCTGGGATGTCTATCCCTGGGAAGATTTGTCAGCGATCTTGAATGCTTTCCACTTGTATATAATATTTAGCATTCTAGAATGATGGACCTAAAATTGTTTGCAAGTGGCCTTAAATCACTCTTCCCAGAGTAATGGGTAACATCTAAGATCACTGCTGATGTCTTTCCTCCCTGACATCATGTTAACACATACTGAATGCTACAGATCAGCAAGCTGCTAAAACTTTTACTTTTTTTTTTTTTTTTTAGAGTTGTTCACACTTGCTGATAATTAAACGAGTTTTCCCATCTCACAGTTTCAGTTTTGCCTTCTCACTTCCCGTTTTTCTCGCCCCTCCCCTCCCAGCTTGCTGAATGACACTATGAGGTATAACAATACTTATGCAGATCAGATAATATGCAGATGCTTGTACAGAATGGACTCTGTTATCTGTGTGTTTACATAGCGAGATAACAGACCAGGCTTTATCAGCAAACTGCAAATAGCTAAACTGATTGTCCTGCCTGCACTGATTAAGTGATGCCACTTGTCCTCTCTCACAGGTCCAAGTTATCGCAACGCTGGGTAAACAATGGGAGGAATAAGTTCACATAGCAGGCAAACAAAGCATCGTTTCTAAAGCAATATATTTAGGAAAAGTCTTTAATTTACATAAGCTACCAGTATAGATAGGATCCTTGAGATGAGACAACCCCTTTAATCATGGACATTTGATTAGCACCCCCTAGCTGCTACTTAGCCTCTTAATACTTATTCAACCTGTTAAGGTGTGCTTCATTTTTCACATACGGCTTCTGCATTTTGGCCTAGTTTTTGTTAAATAATAATACAGTCTCATCTGTCATATGCTGTTCATCTGAGGTTGTATTTACCTACTTTCAAGAACCTAATTTTTTGTCCTGATAACCAGAGAATTCACAGATGGTAAGCCTTTTTTTTTTTCATGACACTGCATGCACATATATATAGTGCAGCAATGTATCCAAACATATATACACATTCATTTTAATATACAAACATCCACATACATGAATTTATACCCCTCTGTATAGTCCTACATACAAACGACAATGCACCAGTGTTACGATTCGTAGCACTCCGGCACCCATTGTCTGCGATGAAAAACAGGGCTCCGAAAATGTAATTCCACATCACAGAGCGAAAGGTGATTAGCGAATTAACCTGAATTTGTCACTCCTTAAGTGCAACGACATAAGGCAAACTAATAAAATGCAGAGGTTTATTCTTGCAAGCTTCCTACGGCCAATTTAAAATTGAGCCCCAAGGACCCTCCTGCACAGCAGCCCATACTACTGAACTCAATGTTAAATGAACCAAAACTCCAGAAGCTGGCTTGCTGGAAAGCAAAATGGGCCAAGAATAAAAGAAACATCTAGCAGATCCCAATAGTCCTGTTTGCAGCCATTTCAGCAAGAGCCGCATAGAGCGCCCACAATTCCGGGGCCTCCGCCACGGTCTGCTGTGTGCAATCTTTGGCCCAGATCTGCTATATACAGATTATTTCCATCCCAAAGTGAGGAGACGCTACGTTTTCCATTTGGTTTGAGTGGCAAGTGTTAGCTTTTAGCAGCTGCCCTCTGCCCTTCGTGATGCATTGTCGGCTAAAACGGCCGGCAAACCTAATAACAATAATCTGATTTGTAGCAGGCTCTACTTTATTTAATGAAAGCGGTGGCTGATTGTTTTCTGCAAGTCGCTGCCTTCAGATGGAACGTGCGCTTGCAAGATAACGTCCGCACATCTTACATCACCGATCGGGTCTCTTATCAAGACGTTAATGGATTTTAAATGTTCATCTGCCGTAATTGAACAAACTTTGCCCGGTGACAAATCGGAATGGAAAACTTGCCCTGACGCTTCTGGTTTTTAGTCTAAACTTGCCCAGCAAATAAAGTGGTTGACGCGATGTGTCCGCTGTACATGGTCTAACTTTATTTGTGATGGACGAGAGCAAGAAAAAGAATGAAGGAACTTTGTGACCAGTCTTTGTGAATACAACTCTGTGCACAACTATGCAAAGAATCCCCGTGTGTTGTCTAAATCACAGCAAGGTGTTCAGTATCAGCAATGTAAGACTTGATATTTCTATGTTACAGTTGTAAATTGGTTGTAAGAAAAAAAAAAAAAAAAAGCAGCCAAAAGGCAAACATGTTGGACGGAAGTCAATTGCGTTGAATATTTTGCAACAGTTGTGTCAAGCAAGGTTGTGGTTTGCAGTGTAACCCTACTGACAGTTAAGAGTTATGTTGTCACAATGTGACATCACAATCTGCAAATCTTTAATGTAATGCAAATGCTGAAAGTTGTAGGAGATCCACGGTGTTCCCTGCTGAGATCAGCTCCACTTCTTAGCACCTTTAGTTGCTGCTCCACTTGGAATTTTTTCTCTAGCCCCCACCATTACTAAGCAATTATTTTTGTTAGTTTTAGCATCATATAAAGGTAATTGGGCTCTATGGGCGGTCTCAAACTACCCGGACCTGCGTGGGACCGCCCACCTGACAATAGACATCTTAATAAGCACGCATGAATTGTTCAGGAATAATGGAGTCTAGAGACAAGATTGCAATTGTCCTGGAATCAGTGGAGCGCCATCTATTGAAGGCTGTTGGAGTTTGTGAAAAGTTTCCCTTTAAAAATTAAAGGGGTTGTCCCATAGCAAGGATCCTATCTATACGGCTAGTTTATGTGGATTTAAGATTTTTTCTATATGCATTGCTTTATCAAAACTGCTTTGTTTGGCTGCTTATTCACTTCATTGTTTACATGCATTTCTATGATGACGGGCCCCAGAACCACGGGCTTATCTGTTCAGTCCCTCAGTGACTTAGCTGCCTGCTCTCAGGGGGGAGGGAGGGGCTGATTTCTGGAAGCAGCTCTGAGCTGTGTATGTCTGAAAAGTAACGGAGCTCCTCAGATAAGGGAGGGGGAGGTGAGAGCTCTGAGATTATCTCCTGCTCTTCCACTTATCAGCCGGTTTTATTGAATTTGGTTGATAAGGGCTGAGATATGGAGTCCGTTACCTCTGTATGTAATGCAAGCTGACTCAAATCCAGCTCTGCTACATCAGCTTCATACTGTGGTAATGCATTTACAACCAATCCCTCATTTCTGACTGCAAACATAGCAGACAGCAGAGCAAGTGAAACCCCACCCACCAATGTGCCGAGAAATCCAGGAAGTGAAGAGAGCACAGAGCCCTGCAGGCTGCAGAACAAGAGTTATGGGAATACCCCTTTAACTATACTCTCCATTTACATGCTGTCAATGGTCTCTGCAATGAATCTGATATTTATTGGGTCGGACAACCTCTTCAATGCCCCGATCCCTAAACACTGGTCATAAATAAGATACAATGGACGTGTCCTTTTAGAAGGAGGCCCAAGCCATTCCTCCAAGTGGACATTCATTTTCTCACAATGGCTGCACTGAGCTCATTTATCATTCAACCTTCAATCTAAGTCAACAAGCAGCCCCCGTCCAATCCATAAACATCCCGGTGATGGGCGCGTCACTGTAGTCTGCCGAAACTGCTCAATTATTGATACTGCGAATATTGACTTCAACTGCAATTTCCTCCAGGTGGAACTTCTATGAGGAAACGATCTACATGGCTTCAATTTCATTTCTTTAATACAAAATAATGTGGTTCTCAAGATCACTGCGACTTTTATATATTTCTCTCAAGGCAACAACGGAGAAAAGACACAGCCTTCTATTTGATCATTTCATGCATTTCCAATGTATCGGCTTCTTTCTTCTGTATTAGATGGAGGTTCTTTACACCAGATTGTTGTATACTTAAACTTCAAAAAAGGATTTCAATGGCAAAAAGGAAAGATAAAAACGTGGCTTAATGCGTGTGCTGCAAATTAATAATCATCCTGGGTCCCTGGGAATAGCGAAGTACTTACTGAAACCATGGGAAGCCAGTGAGCGGGATAGAGTATCTACCTGGCATTTACCCATCATCGTGTAACCTGCACGACCTTCACCCCAGGTTTGTTTACATGGTTGTCCCCGTCTTCGTTTGACCCGGTCAGTTTTCAATGAACAAAACCACTGACAGATTGTCTTTACATTCTGGTGATTTGTGGGCAGAGGAGCTACAGTAAGTCCGCTCGTCCAGCTGGTACTAGGATCACAGGATTCCCATCTCCATCCCTGGATAGGTAGTAAAGCCTAATAAATTGCCTAGCTGACCAGCGACAATGGATTGGAACCTAAAGATATTCCCATGTACCGTATCTCGAAATTGATCCAATGCAAATCCTGTCGCCTCATGTTGTTAACCACTCTATGGACTCTCACGGACTCTCAGGTGAGTAATTGAGACCCTCGTATTGTGTAAATGTAATACAACATGAAAAATATTCTCAAAAGTAGTATCTGTCACTGCCTACCATTCAATATAATAGAAGGCAGAAGCTGGATGGAATCAGAGGTGGATTGCGCCCCAGAACCATCTCCAAAGGCACCAAATTTCAAAGCCATACGAGCCTCAATAATGGAAGACTCCGAACCAACGGCATTAAATGGATTTTTTGGGTGTCCAATGAACTACCATTGCACCACAGCACTGAAAAGGCAAAGTACAACTATGAATAAAGTGGTTTTACTCATAAATCATTGCGGTTTTTATATCTTATTCAACCCAAGTACTTGGCATGTACCAATTCCCTTCTTTAACAACCACCATCCAGATTCAAGCAAGCAGTGAGCCATAAACTACAATTCCCACAATGCTTTGCACCTGCTCTCACCAGCATTGCATACTTGTTTTGTTGCAACATGACTCATGTACATTATTTGGAAACATCATGACGCCATATACATCGGCGTTGTCAGCTGGATGGGAAGTCCGACATGTAATCTTTCCTAAAACACTTGCAGAGAGATTGCAAGGGACGCCATAGAAAGCATATTAAAGAGGTGTACAGCATTGCAATATGGATTTACTGGGGTAGAAAAAGACAGAGAAACCCCTTTAAGTGTATGGGCAACACCAATAAGTTATTGTAAATCCTCAGACATGGTACTCCGTACTACTGTAACGTCTGGGTGTATGAATGTGTAGGAGAATTGTTCGTCTGTGCAGCAGATGAAGATGTCAAATAGCAACGGCTGTGAAGGAAACGGGATTGAAGGGGAGAGCCAAATACATTTGGGCAGGGTGAGATCAGTGCACAAGCCATAAGCTTTATTCCATAGAACTTCAATAGAAAGCAAGAGTCTTTAAAGGATATGCTGGGATACAAGACAACCTCCTAACATAACATATTAGCTGGGGATACATCATACTTCGTATGCCATGAAGTATTTTTTGTGACAAATGTCATGTCTGGCATACATAGTGCAGCAAACAAGGATATGGAATATATTCACTATGCTGCAGAGGACAAGGCGCACAATACAAATCCAATACAGCAAGCACTGGTCCTACCCTTCAAGCTACCGGAGGCCACATGTAAAGGGGTTTGTATTAGGTACTGTAGGTTTGTATTAGGTACTGTAGGTTTGTATTAGGTACTGTAGGTTTGTATTAGGTACTGTAGGTTTGTATTAGGTACTGTAGGTTTGCATTAGGTACTGTAGGTTTGTATTAGGTACTGTAGGTTTGCATTAGGTACTGTAGGTTTGCATTAGGTACTGTAGGTTTGCATTAGGTACTGTAGGTTTGTATTAGGTACTGTAGGTTTGTATTAGGTACTGTAGGTGCTAAACACTTGTTAGCAATTGACAGAATAGGGATAAGTGTTGTTTTTTTTTGCAAAAGTGGACTCTAAAAAGTAGAGAACTACTTACAGAACATTACAACGTAGAATTACATTGAAGTATAAGAAAAAGAAATGCAAGTAGTAAAGAATCCTACCCTTAGTCGGCTGTGGAGAGACTTACTAGGTAGGCCAAGACGCCTCAATATGACGGATGATGGGAACAGAACCAACAATAATATAGTATATTATAATTAGCTATTAAGCCCATCGTGCCCAAGAGATATTATACTGTCAGTGACAAAGTATATATAGTATACAGAGCCCAGCCTAAAGGCTTTCTGCCATATAAATGGTTAGGGCAGAATGCAAATGACTATCACGCACAATGATCATAGTAAAATACTCTGCAATATGGCATGTCATGTGCATAGGTCTGTATGAGGTCATGAATTGGCAATATCTGTACCATTGCGGATATCACAACACTTACAAGTTTGCACATCAGTCTTGCATGTTAAGCTGGACCAATTTTTGCAATGGGGTCCAGGTGTTCACACAACCCTCCTGTATATGCTATAGGAGCATTACAAACCCTATAGGTCCAGACAAGCTTCACTGGATGTTGTCTGAACCACAAACACAATTAGAAGAGAAAGTCTTAATGCAGGTGTAAAAAGGAAGCGACAGAAAACAAATGAGGAAATATTGTTTCTCCAGGTCCACAATCCATCATCATATTCTCTTTTGTTTGTATCTATCAAGTATCCATCCAGCATCCTGCTCACAGGGCCTGACCGCTAACATCTGCTCCGACGGCCGCGTACAGAGGACATGACCGTAATAATGAGTGGACTGGTGGGGCAAAAGGTTAGCACTGGCTTCTGTACAGCTCTTATATTCCAGAAAATTATAGCAATTACTTTTTTATATATATATATATATATATATATATATATATATATATATATATATATGGACTAGAACAAGGAAAATATATTTTTATGTTGTTACTCAGAATTCCTAGCAGAGTAAGTACGGCCTTAAAGTCACAGCACATCTGAAAAAGGTGACCTGTGATGTGATCTCCATAATCACACACACAACCGAGGGTACAGGACAAGGGGCTTCACATTTTTTAATGGAAGGCGTTCAGATGAGACGCCGAATGTCATCCATATGCCTTCCATGCTACTGGAACGGAAAATCAGAACCCTGCTGGACTGCACCCTTCTGCGTGTCCACGAGGCCATAGGAGACATAGTGCCCCTCCTGACCCTGGGATTAGGACATTCGTTTCTTCTACACCCTGTCCCCAGAGGCTGTGCAGTATTTAGGCCAGGTACATATTGCACGCTTGCATCATAAAGTAGTCAGGCTCCAAAGAAAGACAATGCCATAGTAGCCATGAGACACGGCAATTCCAGTACAGAGTGACGGGCATGCAACCCTGCAGGCTGTGGCACTGAAACATGGATAAGTGGCCGACAGTCACTTTGGAACAGGCCAACTTGGCAGACTTTCCAGTGAAGGGCCAAGGACTGAAGGACTAAATTTTTTAGGACTACAAATGTCTGACCTTCGGGGGTGTCCGTCTTACATATATGTCCCCCACAATCTGCACTATATTCTATACCAAGTTCTGACAGTAAATACAGCAAACAGAAGAACAGAGCAGGAGTGGACAATCCCCCACAATCCTCGGCTTTCTTTATCCAACACTAAATATTTTCCTCCATTCGTCTGACCTACTGAATGGAAACTTGGATTGAGGATGGGCAGAAGCTCATTTGCATTGCATATAGATAACGCCGGCACAAACCGCTGGTACGATGAATATAAAATGACATTTTCCAACCATGAATGGTTTGCAAATTAACTTTGCTACCCCCCCCCCCCCCCTCCAACCCCTGGCAGGGAAAAGCTGGAACATTAAGACTGAGCGACTACAGGCGGGGAGAGCGGCACATCCAGGACCAGCACAATTCCTTTTATTTAATCCGTCCACAGTCCTTTATTTACTACTTGTCTAAATCATATTTCATATTAAGCCCTAAGCAGAACAGCGAGAATCACGGCCATTTCTTCCTGCAGAGTTTCCGGGGAGAAAATATGTGGAAAGTGAGGCTGTGAAAATTGGAAGAGGAGTTGGGATTGAGAAATAAGAGAGACTGGGGGATGTGAGGATTTTATAACCTTCGTACCCATCTGTCCTCCTCATTTTGCTCCAGAGCTCAGTCTGGTTTTGCAGGAGGCCATTCGTGTACAGATCTAGACTGACATTGAGCAGATCGGCGCGCGTTGCGAGTCTTCTGTAATTGACTTGCATCATGGAAGTAGAAAATAACCAAATAATCCTATTTAACCCTTCTTTATAAGGCCACATTTAAGGGCGTTTACTATATTCATATTCCTTACATATGGAGCCAAAATAAGGAGTGGCTCCCTCTTTGGAAGAGATGACCTCTCCATGTATTATATGTAATAGAGGGGATATGTGTGGTCCAACATGGCTGCCACCGGCCATGACTATCACAATTAGAAAACCATGGCTTAGTTCCCTTAGAGAGAACAGACGCAATGCCACATACACACATGGCAAGGTGTGCTGCGGTTTCTGAAAAGAAAGCAGCCATGTTTTCCTGATCCTGGACACCCCTGGATGGGCGCTATACATTAGGCAACTCCTCTAAGATTTCCCCGCTCCCCCAGAAAATCGTCAAAAAAGAACTTGGAAAAATAGATCCTTGCGTTATCGTGTTGCATCTTCTCAGTCTCAGAGTTATCTTATCATCAATTTTATAGGTATGGTGGTATCAAGATGACAGGAACTAAAGGATACCATTTAAGGCCATGTCTACGATTTACAAAACATGGTTGGCTGCTTTTGTCATTGAAAAACTAAACAAAAAAAACACAAATAGTGCCACACCTATTCACAGGTTGTATGTGGTATTACAACTCAGCCCCTTTCCCATAGCTGTGCTGGAATACTAGAGTCAACCCATTCCCCTATGTGGCGTGGTTTCTAAAAGGAAAGCAGTTGTGGTCTTAAAATTCCAAATTTAAGCAACAACTGTGTAGATGTACGGGTCTACCTCTGCCAAGCACCATCTTCTGGGTTCACGGGTGGGCAGAAGAATTACCTGCCCTACACTTAAATTTCCAGGAGGACCCTCTCCATAGCTAGCAGTGCACCCCTGGATTTAATATGTTATATTATGTCCTGTCTTGGATTCTTGTAATTTTTCTTCACATATTCCATCATTGACTTGAGTGGGCTTTGCAGGGTTTTAGGCCGCTATCCTTGGCAAGGACAGCATTGCATGCAAACCCTCACCCCCAACCAAGTGTGAAGAGAGCATAAGCCTGAGATGAGGAGCTTATAGAATGAATGTTATAATAGTTCTAAGTAATAGAAGGAATACATGTGGAGACAACAAGGTCTCCATAGAACAAGGATTGTCTCCTACATACAGAAGCAGCAGACCTTCAGCGTCTCAATGACAAACTAGCTGGAGGGATGTATATAAACATCAGCCATATCTGCTGGGTGACTGCAGCTTTCATGATGTGATATGAGATGAACAACATCTGGAGCCGTCTGACTTGCAGGTGCTACAATTCTACTATATGAGATATTGTCAAAAGGAGAGATGAGAGAAAACACCTGAAGCCGCTCCATCTGCCGACCACAAGACGCTCTCAGGGCTTTACGACATGGCAGAGAGAGAATTACATTGGCTGCACCAAATCAGAAGAGAATCACAGCAAATCACACATTTTTATGCAGATTAGGACGCCCCCTACTGTTCTTTAGGATCAGTCTCAAAAGGTCCATGTAATGTGTACAGTGCTCAGTAGATCACCTGGATCCTCTTGTACATGGGTGGTGGAAGATAATGTGCAAGCCATCCATAAACTGCAAGAAAAAGATAAGTATCAAGTGCGGAGGGGAAGTCACTTCAGTAAGGGGCTGCTTAAGAATTTTTGAGGTTCTTTATGTTCTAGTTCCATGTGATCTTTATATACAAATGACTATTAGGATTCCCGCACTTGCCGAGGTCCTGTGTATAGCAGCAGTATGGATGCATAGTATGGAGCCTTTGTAATACAAGGTATTCTCCCCCAGACGCATTGCTTCCTTCTACCAATATGAAGCCTGAGACACAAGGAGGTACCACGGACGTCTCTATGGCAGCCCCATTATGGCTACTTACAAAGACATGTGAATGAGCCCTTAGCCTGAGCCATCAAGTGTGGCAGTCTGCTATGGAAAATTGCTGCAAATCATTGGTTATGCATTCACTTCAATGGGAGCCATGCAAGGCTTTTATGTATACTGCAGTTTCCCCGGAGATAAGAGCCGTACGCAGACAGGCCTGCAATCTGTAGATGGCATGTGAATACACCAAGGGGGTTTGACGTCACGTGTTATGGTAGTGATTTCTATATTTTGCTTTAGCTGAAGGCTGGACACAGCCGCCCCCCTCCCCTAGTACAAAAACAAACTCTGCACCCCCTATGGAGACAGAAGATACAGCAAGTATGGCTGATATCAACTCTAATGTTCTATTGTCACAGGGGGTTTGGAAAGGATTAATATAATGGTTTGATACGTCCACTTTAATATTCTAAGACTCAATATAATTATGGGAGAATATGCAAATCTGTCTCCCAAGATGTAAACAGGGAGACAGTGCCTCTCTTTGCTGCCCTCTATAGCAAGCAACCCTGAACAACATGCCCGACTTCCCAGAAGGAGGGCAGCAAACAGAGGCACTGTCTCCCTGTTTACATCTTGGGAGACAGATTTGCATATTCTCCCATATTCCTTTGCAGTGGAGCAACTATGGCTATAAGTCTCCACACACCTGAGAAGGTGGTCTCTCTCTAAGGAGTGACGTTATCCCCACAATCAATATAATTAGTAAATTATAAGCTTTGCTTTAGCATTTTGAGAGGGGGTTGAGGAGCTACAGGCAGGGATGAGACAACATTCATAGAAAAGGATACTAAGACGTGCGCACAACACACCCCTGTTATACACAGTCATTAGACCCCAAATTTCCAAACGTTTCAGGTTCGCCTGTAGACAAACCTTTTGAGGTTCATCTCCCATGAAACACTATTTCTCGGCCTCTTTTGGGTTCACCACTGAAGCCTATGATTGGGTTTCTGGGGTCACATGGGGTATATCAAACGTAATGATACCTGGCATGCTCATGTGATCTGTCAGGCCCAATCACAGGCCTCAGTGGTGATCTCGGGGAGAGTGACATCACACAGAGGTCAGGAGAGGTCTGCACAACATGTCATGGGACCGCCGGACACCGCAACGATGTCCAAGAGAGGCGAGGCAAAGGGAGAAGAAGTCTGTTATCTTCCTTCACTTCCCTTCTGTTTATTATATCTGGGGTCTGAGGAGACTACAGAATATAACAAAAACAAGTTCGATACACAGCAAACTTAAGGGCCAAACCTCACGAATATTCCCGAAATGAGTCTCGTGAGGTTTTCCCATCTCATCATAATACATAGCTCATTGGACCTGCACGCCAACTGGTTCTCTATGATCATTGAATTGCCTGGGGACTCAACATGCGCGACACAGGAGCTCCACAGTCAGGTGATTCCTTATAGATACAAATTATTATAATATATATATATATATATATATATATATATATATATATATATATATATATATATATATATACACACACACATATACATACATTATCACTTGTGTCCAATTTATCTTTAATTTTCTATTTGATGCTTCTGTAGTAAGATCAAGTCTCATACTGATGTTTCCGCCTCCTTCATTCCCACTATCCTTTGAACCCACCATAAAACATTGTACACAGACATACTCGGAAATATTCCGGATGGCTTGTCAGAAGGTAGACCCCCTCTTTAAACTATTTAGCTGGGCTCTGGCAGCTGTCACTTAGCAACAAACCATTTCTGATGATTTGTATAGTTTTGCAGCATCTCTAGCGGAGATTTGATCGCACCGGGGAGTGACGGCACGCTGCCACCTCTGAAAGCAATTATTGTCATCTCACAACAACGCCAAGCAGCACAATATAAAGTCTGCGGGACCATGCGGAGATTCACGTCAGTCTAAAACGGCAGAGTTCAACTTGATGCATGTGAGAACAACAAGGAAGGGAAGTATAATGGAGCTTTAGTCAATGCAGGAGAAGGCTAAGAAGGACGAGACGGCATAGTGGGGATCATACGCTAGACTGTGACCAAGGGGCAAACGGATAAATGAATCGTATTTAATATTGATTGTCTATCCATAGGATAGGTCTTTATATCGGAGCGGTGGGGGCCGAACCTCGGCGCCCCCACAGATGACTGCAGAGGCAGCAATGCATTGTACAGGCCTAGTCTAGTGGTCGTGAACGGTACTGCAGCTTTATCAGTCCAATGAACGTATAGTATTTATACAGACTTTTAAACAAAGGTAGCTCATGGGACTCGGAACAAACCTATAACCATGCACATGGGAACCAAAGCCAAGTCGATGGTCTATAACCTTAGCACTGCACTTTTTTCTTAGGTTTCCAGTAAGATCTAGATTTTCTAAGTACCAACCGGAATCAACACCCAAGAATATTTGATGCATTTGAGACAGTCACAATATTCTCTTGCTGGCACCAACGTAGAGAGAAAATCCATGCTCAACTCATTCCTATGTGCCCGTCATCATAAAGGGAATTTTCATCCTCAGAAAGCCACATGTACGAGTGCTCAATAGGGGTATGTTCCATAATAAACCCTTACTCACCTGCAAACAACCTCCTGCTGCCCCTGTCCCTGCAGAGATCCATTGCCTGGTGTCTCCTGAGAACATAGGAAAAGCTTCAAAAGGTCCTGGTCAAGAAAAATAGTTGGCTGTGGTGTCAGATTGTGTTTGGTCATATACTTCTTTCCTGGGGTGTAGCTATAGGGGATTCAGAAGTAGCAGTTACTGCTACTGGAGCCTGAGGGGGCCCAAAGGTCCCTCTGCCACTTACAATATATCACTATTCTAAACTGTACAAAGTAGCTAGAGGCCCCGTTCCACATTTCTCCTGGTTTTCCTTTTTATACATATTCCTACCTGTCGTCTCTTCTGTGAAGCCGGACCACTCCTTTTAAAAGCTTTATGATGATAACCTATGTCCCTAATATCAGACTGTTGGGGGGGGGAGGGGTCTGACACCTGCCCCCCCACCAATCAGTTATTTCATGAGGTTGCAGCATTCACACAAGCTCCTTGTGGCTTCTTCACTGCTTACCAAGCACAGTTGCGGCTTCTTCAAACAACTGAATGGGAATGCGGTGCGAACAGGTCATGTGACTGATGCACATCACATCAATAGCGAGGTTACAGGGATGGGGTCAGGCGCTGCTAATAGATCCTGGGAAAGTGCAGCTCTTGTCACTGCTGCTGGCAAATCTGAGGGCGAGGTTACTCTATTATATCCCACTTTATTAGGAGGTGGTCACTACCTTCATTTACGTTCCTGTATACATTCAGCAAATTTGAAATTGTAACACCATCAAGGAAAAGTCTTTTTCTAGAAATCCCAGCATGGATAGATAGGTTAATAATATGCAAATCATAAAAAATGGAGTATGGAGCAGAAATCCCTGCACTTACTCGCCTTGGCATGCTATCAATGAGGTTAATAATGGCTATCCGAGGAATGTTATGCCACGCTGAAAGCCCTCGGTGTACATAGATCATCATGATTGACCATTGGCCGCTCGCTTTGCATTGCCATTCTAGATGTGCTAGAGGAGGAGGCAAATCTGGAGATGCTGAAGGCCACGGTCGCACATTTATACCATGCAGGCTGCTCATAATAACAACCAAAATTCAGCCTGACCTTGTCCTGTTGAAAAATGGCTCCTTGGACACTATAGAGTTCACCGGCCAAAATTAATATAACATTGATTTGTATATGTAACATATGACACATACTTGGTGTATCTGAAATGAAGACTACAAGGAATCCAGCTACTATACATTATACCACCCCAAACCATAATTCCGGGGATAGGACCGGTGTGGCCTACCCTTATGGCGCACTTTTCATGGTGTTGTTCACGAGGCCTCCAGATCAATCTCTGGCCATCATTGAATCTGAGACAAAAGCATCTTCTTGTGCATCATGGCAGCCTTTGCAAGCGGTGGCATGAGGTCAAAAGTAGACTGGTAGGTGGACATCTGACTCGTAGCCCAATGTCCTGCAAACACCTTCAGATGGGTTGTATCGATAACGTTTGCTGCTCTTGGCTTGGGATGTACAGAATGGATTACTACGCGTCATTTTTACCAATCGGATGACTCCGTCCATACGGAGGTTCATTCCTGTTCATCAATGTTCTTCCAATCACCTGGACTCTAAACGTTTAACACTGGCGACATCTTGGCCCAGGAACGCAATGACCTGCCAGAGGGATAATCCAGGTTCTCTCCTTTCATCATTTCTATCCTTCTCTGTTTGTGACAAGCGGTGATAACCAGCATGTCTGCAAACAGATCGATCATACAATCCACCCACACCGCTTCATATTATTTTTGAAAAAAATAAACAACTTTGCTTTTGGCCTTTTATGTCCCCACATGTCACAATTTGGAGTTAGTTGCTTGAAATTTCATCAGTCGCTTAACCCAACAGCTTGTCCGCTTTGGTGGTGCAATTTCAATGATGAGGAGTTTATAGATACAAATCTACATACATAGAAATACATATATATACTGTATAGAAACAAAGCATATAACATGCAGCCCACCATACATACACAACCCTCCCCCTACCTATAATTCTCATACTGTGCTAGGAGGCAATGGACATGCTCCATTTGGTACAGTAATGCTGTTTATATCTGTATGTCATGACCTCATATGCAGAGAATAGATGGTGGTAAATGGTGATGGTCCTGTACGTAGGTCACTGTCCGCACTCGCATAAGCACAAAGAAGTAAATCCCCGTCCCCTGCTGTAAAATATTAAAGATTTCCTAAAGATAGATAGATACGAGATGGATAGATAGTTAGATTTGATATAAACAGTAAGACAGATGAGATGGATAGATAGGAGATGAATTCATTAATATAAGAGATTTCTGTATAGAAGATAACAAATAGAGACATTGTAATTATAGAAAAACTTCTGTAAATAAGAGATGACAGGCTGATCCTTCTTTAGCACAAGAGCTTCTATCGGACTACGCTAATTTAAACAAATTACATGTTGAATTAAGCAATTTCCTCTTTATTTCTTCTCGAGGTGTCACGATTCTGACCTTTTCAAAATCTGGTTATAGATTAATTGTTCTGGGAATGCTGCATGCTAATGGAAGAATTAGTGTGCGAGTGTATGAGGGGTCCGGGGAAGGAAGACCTGAATGTCTTCTCTTATAGCAAAAGAAAAAGCTTATTGTAAGGGAGGGAGGGCTAGATAGATAGGAGATAGATAGATAGATAGATAGATAGATAGATAGATAGATAGATTTTAGATATGAGTTTTTGCATTTTGCTATGTAGTCGCCATCTCTGGACTGTGGGATCTGTATGCAGCCTTTTATTTTACTTGCCGCTCTCTTTTTGGATCGTAGACCGATAACTCCAAGAAGACACAGGCAGAACTCCAAAAATGGTGAAAATATGACTATTAGCCCCTAAAGGCTTTCCTTTTTTCACCATTTTTGTAGAGCTGTCTGTGTCTTCTTGGAGATACTTGGTCAATAAATCTATTGACCTAAGGGATTTGCACCCATTCTTGCACAAATTAACTCTTTGATGCCACTCTCTTGTTGATGATAGGGATATAATAGAACTATGTCACTCACACCACTTGCATGCAGCAGACATACAGTATGGCCATGAACACAGGCCTGCCCGGGGTCAGCCATTTTCACCTAAGGGGAATCTGCATCTGGCCACTCATTTTGTTAGTAATGGTTACTCTGGTCGGCAGCGGGAGTCCTGAGCGGGGCATCCATCTTTATTATGTCCTTATGACACTATCCAATTGCATTGCCGACCAGGGGCATGTTGAGTCAGTTTTGCATCTGGGGCAAAAAGTGTAATGGCCCTTTGTAATGCACATATACACGCGGTATTACATGAACACACAATCAGACTCTGTATATGCTATTGGACTTTAGCTTATACATTGGATTAGCTTATACTCTTGCTCCATTTTTATAGGGAACTCCTAGAAAACCATGATGCTTACATGGTCACATACATTACACATGGCACGTCTCCATGCCCCTCTTACCATACACAAGGATGCAGCACTGACTTCACATTATCTTTGCACTATAAGGAGCTTTCTCCTGTACTCATAGTCGCCCCCTACTGACCATATACAGTCAAGAGGAACAAGGAAAGAAAGTGGTCTGAGAAAGGTGGTTGTGGCTTTTCCAGAGCACATTTTGCTACTAGACAGTAAGAATTAGGACATTGTGACTCCATTTAATATAATCCTGCACCCTAAGGACAGAATACGGAGAGGATGAGAATTGACACATCTGCCTTCACAGACATACACTATACAGGAGGGCTTTTCTCTTTGCGTCCTGCACTGATGACTTTTGCAGTGTTTGTCGCCTACTTCCCATACACAGAACAGTAATATGTATAAATGCAGTCAGTAAATTTCCTTGCAGATATAAGATCCGTCCGTTGCACTTGCAATTGACTATAATATAGAGGTTATTTCATTAGAAGATAATCCAGGTAATCCGGTGTCGTCTCCAATGAGCGACTCTACCGTGATGATGAAGCTACAACTCCCATCATTCTTCAACCGCAAGCCACAGCTTTGTAGTTTTGGAATAGTTTCCAGTAGCCGCAGATTGGAAGCCAAGTTCCCTCCCTTTGGATACAGGAGCAGATTTTGGATTTTGGATTGTGCACCCAGTGATGAGAATATTGTCTAAGAGCGGATGATGAGAGTATTCACACCAGGAACTTCAATACTCACCCGACACAAACCACAAGTAAATACGATCTATGGGTTTATGGAATTACATTAATATGGTCTTCTCGCCAAAGATTGCTCTGGTATTTCAAGTGAGCGAGTCAGTCAAAGAGTCTACAGGTGTCCCATTCACTTTAATGGAGAGTGGCCAAGAGGATTGGTGGGGATTACAGTGGTCAGACCACAGTAGCATATATAGAGCTGATATGAGGCAGGAAAACCTCCTTAAGTAGTACACAATCCTTGCCAGCTAAGTAAATCTTAGATTGAATAATCCCCTCTCAGTTAAGGAAAGGCTATTAATATCAGATGAGTGGGGCATAACCCACTAACCACACCGATCAGCTGATATACAGAGAATGGAACAGGAAGCAGACAGCGCTGTTCTCTGTGTAGTGGCGGAACGGAGTCACTGCAGCTTGGGAAACTTTCAAGGGAATGGATGCTGGTCTGTAATATCCGATATGGCCACTACACAGAGAACAGAACAAATTCATTTCTAAATATCTTTACTAAATACCGGCCAGTGCTGCCGCCTTCTGATACAGAGCTCCAAATACCCTGCCTAGGCTGAGAATAAATGCAGAAGCTCTGCCTTCCGCCACCACTAGAGGGAGCTACTGCCTACAGTGTTATTATTGAGTGCAATGACTAACCTTGACACAGTTGGGTCCCACTAGCGGTGTCTGCAGACAAAGATTTATCACAGAGCTTTGCATCAGAAAAACCAAGGTTTGTTTGTTCTAAAGAGTAATGAATGCAATTAGGATTTTGGACCTATTTAGAATAAAATGATCCGTACAGGAGTCATAGATTACAGTTTACATGGTGTGACAAGTATGGAGAGGTTAGATTCTGGCCCCAATAACTTTAGTAGACAAAATGGTCTGAGAAGTAGCAAAAATAGTAAGTGACTATTTATGTAGACGGCAAAACACTGCATGAAATATATACGTATGTGCAGACAGGAATCTGCTGAGCTTGTATCTGGCCCTCTACTCTGTATTTCATGATGTTTTATTACCCCCCAAAGATCCTTAATCCTTGTAAACAGGAATTCACCTAACACGTGACATTATACGGACATGTCAACACCACTTCCAGTCGCCTTATGCTTGCCTCCGCTACTATATACCAGCATTATACCCACTGATTATTATTAGGTTTCCATAATATGGTATATATATCCAGATGGAGGATGGGAATGCTGTCCCTTCTTCCCATGTTACTAAACATCGCTGCCCTCTTTGTACAGGGATGGCTTCCTTTATACCAGGAACACACACTATATTACACGCCCTCCCATCTCCAGGATATACCCCCATGTACATATACAATAGGGTGGGTTATATGACTTATTACAGGTACAACAGAACAATCACTACCCACCCCCGCCAATGAATTGCTGACAATCCCTCAAGACATAGCTTGGCACTGATTTATTAAATGCAGATGCAAAAGACTCCCCAGAGTTTAGTAACATCAACTGTGTAAACTTTCCCTTCACGGAAGCCAGAAACTCTGCATACAAAATCCAAGTCTATTGATTTTCACCTGTCTCCAGAATACATAGACACCTGTTTCCCAGTAAACATTTCAGCGCTTTCAACATCAATGGTCTAATTGAGGGAAGAAAAAGTTATTGAGTGTGGCATGGGCGAGAGCCAGCACTTGGCACATGGAAGGTTCCCAGGCACAAACATGAATGCAGGGCACAATGCATAGACGGAGCTGTCCAGCACTAACAATGCTGAATGTCCCTTGTCCCATCTGGGATGCACAACAACAATCGTAGCCTGAGCAGCTCTGGTTAAACAGCATTGACTGTCGCCTAGAAAGCACCTAGGCGCTGGGGTACGCCATCTGTTTATACGCCACGTGAAATGTCCAGATTTATTATTAGTTGGCTGATGTGCAGTCAGGGTCATTTCTAGGAGATCACAGCTTTGCTTCTTGCTATACTGTCAGTAGTACCATCCCCTGCACTGAGACAGAGATGCCAGGCAAGGCTGTAGGAAGCCTATGGACAAGCTAGGCACATGCCTCTACTGATGGGCACAGCACTGGTTTCCTGTTTTTGCTACTACTACTTTTAAGGCTATGGGGCGTATTAGAGGGCATATGCACACACAGCTCTGTTTCTGCTGCTAAGACGTAGACTTTGCGTTCCTGCAGCCATGTGATAGTGACACATCCCAAACAAAGGAGCTGCATGGAAACTTACCTTTGCAGCCGGTGTCCCTGGCACCCCAGTGAAGGTCCTGTCCTGCTCTTTGATAGGATCCCCAGCACAGGCTGAATACATCCAAGCCTTGATATTCTATCCCAGTCGGTTGCCACTCTGCTGCTCTGTCCTCCTTGCAGGGCTGATGTGATTGATTCCCAGAGATGAGACTGTATGGCTGTGCAGTGTATGTGTCTATGTTGGACTGGCTCTGGCTGTTGTGCACACACACCACATACACAAGCTCCTCACAGCCTCCTTCCTCTTCCTCTCAGTGTCCCTGCTGGGGGCTGGAATCACTCCGACAGCTCAGTGCAAGTCCTCATACACTTGTTCAGCTCTGAGCTCTGAGTGGTTCAGACAGCAAATAAGAAGCATCCGGAAGCTGCAGGCTGCAAACACTCTGCAGATTTAGGGTTATTAAGACTCGGGCTTGAATGTGTGAGCTTCCTGCTATAGAGTTTATATATAGAGCCCTACTAAAAATATATACAGTGCATGCCGCTCCTAGGGTGTAATTGTCATAATTACTGAGCAGACTGTCCTAGCAACTGATGGGGACCATTAATAGCTAGACCTTCTATACAATCCTGTCCACAAGCCTAGGCAATAGAGATATAGATGCAAGACATACACTCATATACAAATGTATATGGATAATAGATAACACTGATACATATCATTACTTACATTAGTTACAGATATAGCAGTGCGGAACTAATCTTATACAGAGCGCATGATAGATAGATAGATAGATAGATAGATAGATAGATAGATAGATAGATAGATATGAATTAGCACAGATTATAAAGATACTGTAGATAGATATGAATAGAAAAATAGATAATAGAACATAGATAATAGTTATTACAGATAGAAAGACATGAGATAGATAGCACATATAATGGATATATTATAGATACATACTCAGACAGAACCTACATAGAGAATAGATAGAGATGACATATGACATGTTATCTTTATACCTATGTCCTATATTTCTATTACTGATGCTTACTTTAATAGACCAATATGACTTACATTGACACAAGACAGATCGCATATATAAATACATAGATATGAGAGAGAGAAAGAATAAATAAATACATGGTATAAGTACACAAATACACAGTATGCCATCTAAAGACAGATAGATATGACAGGGTAGTAGATATAACATAATATAGATAGATAGATAGATAGATAGATAGATAGATAGATAGATAGATAGATAGATAGATAGATAGGAGATAGATAGATAGATAGATAGATAGATAGATAGATAGATAGATAGATAGATAGATAGGAGACACATAGATAATAGATAGATAGATAGATAGATAGATAGATAGATAGATAGGAGATAGGAGATAGATAGATAGATAGATAGATAGATAGGAGACACATAGATAATAGATAGATAGATAGATAGATAGATAGATAGATAGATAGGAGACACATAGATAATAGATAGATAGATAGATAGATAGATAGATAGATAGATAGATAGATAGATAGATAGATAGGAGATAGATAGATAGATGTTTGTTTCATGTCTGTCACTTAACCCTTGCACTCCCTGTGGAAAAGCTTCCTGAATTCCACAAAGAGACCCTGTAATTTCAGGCCAATATAAGGATTAAGCTTCCATTACAGAACTTTGCTTTGATTTCATTCCAAGTTTCATGCAGTGTCTTTTCTCTGTGGTTATCAAGGCTTCTCAGCCTCCAGATTTACTGTCTGTATTAAGCCGCCATTGGTTGATGCAGGGAGTGTGCTCAGAATACCTGTCCTGATATTCCACAATCTACACACAGTCATATGTTGTTTACAGCACAGACTCAAAATATACTTCTATCTATGAATGCAAGAAAAAGATTTGCAGCTGACACATCAGTCGTCACCCACTCCATCACCCGCCTTCCCCGGCAGAAAGAGTATATAGGGCCCTTACACTCCAATAATAGAGTATCCCCATTGCCTCTCCAGTAATTGTGAGTGATGACGTTAATGAGCGCAATCATTTACATGTAATCTACTAGACAGTATACGGTCGCCTGCTACTCTGAAGGTGATAGAGGGCACCTTACCTGCTGAGCTTGTTTGTAATTGTATAGATCATGCATATGGCGGGGCCCTCCACTTACCAGGCCAGCAGTATCCTTCATGGTCTAGTAGATTCAAGTGCTATGACTGTATAGATTTCTTTGTCTAATACTAATGTTACACAAGAGGCCACCAATCATTATATGTTATAAAGCTCTATGGTCATGAGCCTCAAGAGCAAAGGCATGTAATGGACAGCCACTGTCTATGTGCTAGGCCTCAGGAGGCTGTATCAGGGCACATGCAATCCATGGTGCTCCATACAACTGAGCTAAGATTACCCACTAACACATGCCATCATCCTATTGTTTGTAGGACTATCACATGATCTGGACCCAACAGTGGTAGGGTAAGCAAATCTGCTTAAAATGAGAGTCTCTGGGAAACTATGCAGATTTTTCTGGACAGGCAGGAAGGTAGGGTCCAAAAATAAGACAAAAATCAAAATTATTGAAATTTTAGGAAAGAAGCTAAAATTGTGTCTAATGGAGCAGGTCACAATATAAATGGCGCAATATTAAGGCTCTATGCAACCCAGAGGCTTTATAGAGCCATAATACTAGCATGTACATGAATTGTTAGGGCTATAGGAGATGGACATGCCTGGAAAGCAACCCATGTAATGGCGGTATTTACCAGCCTTATTACAGCTCAGAAGAACGGAGCTCAGTATGTCCGTACAGTTCACCCAACTCATGTCGGGGCCATTAATGGCCACTAGTATACAGCCTGGTTTTTACTGTCCATAATGGCTAGCTTTTCTTTTTTTTAATGTTGGAACTATTTATGTTTTTATAGGAAAACTTCCAAGTCCAGCCATGCTGGAGACAAACACTACCCTCCTCTATTGTATGGCAGCTACAGTGAATGAGAATTAACATCAATAGACTAATACAGTCTCTAGGATGAGATTGAGTATGGTCCCACCCCAGAGTCTAGGAAGAGATGGAGTACAGTCCACCTACAGAGTCTAAGAAGAGATGGAGTACGGTCCTACTACAGAGTCTAGGAAGAGATGGAGTACGGTTCCACCCCAAAGTCTAGATAGAGATGGAGTACGGTCCTACCACAGAGTCTAGGAAGAGATGGAGTACAGTCCCACTACAGAGTCTAGTAAGAGATGGAGTACGGTCCCACCCCAAAGTCTATGAAGAGATGGAGTACGGTCCCACTACGGAGTCTAGGAAGAGCTGGAGTATGGTCCCACCCCAGAGTCTAGGAAGAGATGGCGTAAGATCCCACTACAGAGTCTAGGAAGAGATGGAGTACGGTCCCACTACAGAGTCTAGGAAGAGATGGAGTACGGTCCCAGCCCAAAGTCTAGATAGAGATGGAGTACGGTCCTACCACAGAGTCTAGGAAGAGATGTAGTACAGTCCCACTACAGAGTCAAGGAAGAGATGGAGTACGGTCC
Organism: Leptodactylus fuscus; assembly: GCF_031893055.1. NCBI lineage: Eukaryota > Metazoa > Chordata > Amphibia > Anura > Leptodactylidae > Leptodactylus > Leptodactylus fuscus. Next base: position 9,749,415 of record NC_134274.1, on the reverse strand, counting down.
CACTACAGAGTCTAGGAAGAGATGGAGTACGGTTCCACCCCAAAGTCTAGATAGAGATGGAGTACGGTCCTACCACAGAGTCTAGGAAGAGAGGGAGAACAGTCCCACCCCCCATAATCCAGATATCACCAAACTGTGCAGGGAGCAGATTAGTAGTTTAGGAAAACGAAACAAAAAAAAACGTCACACCTCAAGTCGCATTCGCATCTGTGCCATTGTCTATCCATTCATCTGGTCAGTAGAAGATGCAAAAAAAGGAAGGAATTTGTCTAATGATTGACAATAATGCACCAGACAGGCTTGCAGAACTGTTTCATCTGGGATTTCTGACAAAGTGTGCTGCAGCCATAATGGGGCTATTACCAGCAGATAATCTAACAGGACATCATGTATGAAAGTTTATACAGTCAGAAAAAAAGACTACAGATATTCCAACTTTTCATGAAAACTTGGGTACCCTTTACATCGAAGACCCAATAATAATAGGAAGAGGACTCAGCTTTTGCTACAAAAAAAAAAAAGTCTGCCCAATGTGAGCGCTCTAGTGGACAGTGTCAGAACTGCAATATTTTAGTATTTTGTGGCTTGGATACTCCTATTAAAAACGGATTTAGATTCCAATGACATTTGCTAATATTTAATAATATACGAGGAGTTATAAGCTGTTGCCTAATATTTTATTCTCTCTTCTCTGTCACTTCTTGGAAGGAATAAACTCAGCAGTCAATAGCTTGTCTATATAAATTGCTCTTCACCAGTATATTCCATTTTATTGGCGGGTATGATGTGACAGGTGCTCTTTAAATTCGGTCATAAAATATACATAGGTTGCTTTAGCTGGCCGGCTGCATACTGTAAGTGATGCTATATTTCACATTCTTCCTGTATATCACATAGCCCCGGTGCTAATAATAAAACTTCTAATTATAGTCGAGCTCAGTAAGAGGAGAAAGTGATGATAATAGAAAGGGAAATGTCAGAATTCGGCGAGTCCAGTAATTACCATGTGAATCCTCCATTGTAGAGACCCCACCTGGCCCGGGTCCTGCACGGTCTATTAATTCATCATCTCTAATAAGGAAATATTTATTGCTATTTGCGATTGATATAATACTGATATATTCCAGAGCACAGGCACAATGTATTACTCATGCTGGTTCCCGTCCCTGGTGGCCGCACAATCTAATTTTCTTCTCATGCAGTAGGGCAAAAAATATAGGGCTCAAAGTGGCAGGTACCTGGAGAATGGAGGGAAGGGATGGACCTGGAGGAAATCTGTGGACTACTTAAGGGTGGAGAGACGTTCTTGCACATATATAGCCCGAATCCCTCTCGGCTCAGAAGAGTTACAGGGAATGTATGGGAACATAAAAAGTTACTTGGTTGTTTTACAACAAATGAGTCAGCTGCCTGGGTTCGCATAATGTATATGGATTCTGCCAGCCATTTGTCTTATGCCTGTGCTGGACGTGACTGAACACATTTTTGTGTACCTGTCCAGTGTATATAGCTGAATTCAATCCAAAATTGAGGCATTGGTGCCCATTAGCAAGAGCTAGCACTTAAATTTTCGCAAGGTCCAAATAAATATTTACATCCCTGGACAACCCCCTTTGAGGTCTGGGCATGATAAAAACCGTGGCATTTTCCGCTCACTACAAAGTGGATGGGATTCTAGTGAATGCCACTCGTACATTGCGGGAAAAAAATACACATTGCAAAAACGCAGTTGCGGTTTTGGAAATCGCAACATGTCAATTATACATTTGGAAACACTGGTGGTTTCCCCATAGGTATAGTGGAAGCAACAAACATCTGAGAACTTTGTGAAAAGCTCTGTGATGTGTTTACGCAGCGGTTTTTCCTGCAGCGCTTGTTTGTTGCAGCCCACTATGTGGTGCCTTAGCCTTAATCACAAAAATCTAACTGAATGCAGCCACCAGTAGGAGGCGCTAACTACACATAGATTTATGTAGCCATTACTGAATAAAATGGGAACTGTAGAAATCTGTAGACAGGGAGTGCCTTCTAGTGGTGGCTACAGGCAAGTGCAGCAGCAGTTTACCATGAGAAAATTCAGTACTGGGTCCTAAAGCAGTTGCTTTCTGCCTCTCTATTGCACAACTATATGTAAGTACCATACATCACGTCATATCTGAATGGATGCTGCATCATTACCAGCAAGGAAACGTCCCGACAGGGGTTGCCCCGGGACCCCACTGAATGATATTCTCATAGTGTACAAAGCTGGAAGATTGTACTGTATACTCGTATTGTGACATCACTGTATTATCCCTGTACTGTGACATCACTGTGTGTATTATCTCTGTACTGTTACATCACTGTGTGTATTATCCCTGTACTGTGACATCACTGTGTATTATCTCTGTACTGTGACATCACTGTGTGTATTTTCCCTGTACTGTGACATCACTGTGTGTGTTATCCTGTACTGTGACATCACTGTGTGTATTATCCTGTACTGTGACATCACTGTGTGTATTAACCCCGTACTGTACTATACCCCTGGCTCTTATTCGCATCCCATTTGATACAAAGGCAAGGACCAGTTGAACTAGGTTTGTGGCATGTCCCAATGAATGTCATATTATGGTGGTATTTTTTCCCAGAATTATTGCTTGTAAGGTAGAACACAGAGCTCATACAACAGCACATGGAGTCACTATAGCTTTACTATACGAACCTGTTGGGACTCCGTGTGCGACCATACAGGATTTGGAGACACAGGCTCATAGACCTTTAGTGTTTCACTTATCAGCATGTCTGTGTTATCAATGACCAGATTACAAGGAAGTGACTGATTTGTTTCCTTTGTCATTCTATGCCGTTTATTTTCTATTCTATAAAAGACAATCCTGGGGCTTATTATTTCAGCTTTAGCAAAGTGCCAAAGGGATGAATGTCAGAAAAGAGGCCCGGCCTGGAGCAATGAGTCTTTCTTGGCGCTCTCAGAAAAAAAACATCATACAGCTCGGAGTGTAAACGTATTGCCAAGATCTTATTTTTGAAGAAATTATTATTTCCTTCCTGCATTTACGCAGTGAGTTAGATGAATGTGGAAGTGAGCGCGCTCAATGAGCCCCCAGGAAAACACATGTATACTGGAGAGAGAAATTCATTCTGGGGACGCGGGACCGATAAGACGACTAAGTAAACGCTGTAACATTTCGCTTGGAAGAGAGCTGCGCCGGATAATCATGTGACAGCCGCAGGGCCTTGTAGTGTACTAGTTACTGCCGATATGAAAGGTTAAGTGAATCCAGCAAGTGACATTTTAATATACTGGAGAGGTTCAGTTTACTGAGATATGTGCTCATTCCAATTACACAACCGCATTTTACTTGTAAATCAGTGTTAAAGACGTGGTCTGCTTTTTCTACAATACTTTCTGTATTAATCACCAGGGTTTTCAACATCTCTGCTTGCTGTCAGGACTCACAGCTCTCATGGCTATAAAACAAAGACCAATTCTCTCAAAACATCCAGAAGGCTCCTGCAAAAAGGGGTGACCTGCCGGCATGTGCAGGCGTCTTGGCCATATTATATGTGATGTGGGCCTATCACATGACAAACAGGGGCGTGACAAGGAAAGGGAGATTGTCAAACTGCCAAAGGGGAGGAGCTTTCCTACAGGGGTGCAGCTGTACTTAAAAAAAAAAAAAAAAATGCATGCCAGGTTCTACACAACCAAAATATTTCATATATGGTATATACCGTAAAAATAATTTCATACAAAATCTTTCCAAGCAGGGGGAAGCAGGACTCACAGGATTTCTATATAATTGGGGGGGAGCAGGACTCACAGGCTCTCTCTATGAGTGGGGGGGGGGGAGCAGGACTCACAGGCTTTCTATATGAGTGGTGGGGGAAGCAGGACTCACAGGCTTTCTATATGAGTGGGTGGGGAAGCAGGACTCACAGGCTTTCTCTATGAGTGGTGGAGGAAGCAGGACTCACAGGCTTTCTATATGAGTGGTGGGAGAAGCAGGACTCACAGGCTTTCTATATGAGTGGGTGGGGAAGCAGGACTCACAGGCTCCATCTTTGCGTGAGTAAGGTAAGCAGGAGTCACAGGCTTTCTTTGTGAGTCCTATCAGTATTTAAGCAGCTTTTTACAAGTACTGAATATCTAATCGCAGGTAACGCCATATTCCCAAATTCAACATATCCCCTCAATCTTATGCAGCCCTGACAAGAGAAATGACAAAGCCAATTTAAGGTTGAAAATGTTTCCATGTAGTGGACCATTTGGCTATTGACCCACCGTAGCCGGTGGTCATTTACTGTGTGCCTAAAAGGGCCAAGTAGTAATGACCGGTGGCATTAGAGATTCCAGATGTTTTAAATTTCCAGTTTAACCCTTTAGTAAAGAGTAGAGATGAGCGAACACTGTGCGGATCAGCCGATCCGAACAGCACGCTCCCATAGAAATGAATGGAAGCACCTGGAACGCAGACTTTGCCGGCGGCCGGTCGCTTAACCCCCCGCGTGCCGGCCGCTTCCATTCATTTCTATAGGAGCGTGTTGTTCGGAACGGCTGTTCCGAACATTGTTCGCTCATCTCTAGTAAAGAGTATTTAGCAGCTAGATGTAGACCAGTACGCTGCATTACTCCTTCTGGGTGGGGATGGGGGTTCAAGTCGTCTGAATGACATTATTTACCTCTTATGTCTATGCAGTGGAATTGGAGCTTTGAATCAGAAAAATGAAAATCCCTCCAATATGAAGATAGATTAAGAAATTAATCAACACCAGAAATTGGAGCGATGTAGAAAAGATAAAAAAAAATGCAGTAAATAGTTTAAGACGGATATAGACTTTAAAGACAAGCTGGATGAAGCTCCTCTTACTGAGGCTCACAATATATGTGCGGCAATAACCCAATGCTGATTTTCTCATTGGTTTACTTATTCTAACCTTGATGTAATGTAAATCAGTTCTGCATGTACTGACTCCCCGGTGAGCCTGCCATAGGCTTCTGCTTAACAAATCTTGGCTGCATTATTTTCTTAAAAAACACTTCATATTTTGTTAAAGGTGCTTCTTTTTGATACCTACTTTCTTGTATAAGAAATCGACAGATTCATTAGTAAATGGTTATATTTGTAGCATACCAAGTACCTGCACACGTTCTGAAAACTTAGGCCTGGTTCACATCTGCGTTCGGATTTCTGTTCAGAGAGTCCGCTTGGGGACCCCCTGAACAGAAACCTATACGCATTAAAAGGAAACCCGCAGACCCCAAAGACTATTATGGGGTCCTTGTGGTTTCCGTACGAAACAGAGAGAAAAGTGCTGGTTGCAGGACTGGTCTCTTCACATGTTTTGTGCGGAAACAGAGTGGAAACCACATGAATCCCATTACAGTCTATGGAGTTTGCAGGTTTCCCAGGTACCACTTTTTAATGCTTATAGGTTTCCATTTGGGGGGGGGGGTACAGTAAGCTGTGCAAGCGGCCATTTTCTTGTGCAGTCAGCTCTGCCTGAGGCCCGATGGCAGAGCCAACTGCGCATGCCTAGAAGATTGAAACCCAGGTTGGAAGAAGACTCAGGGAGAGGAGGTTCCAGAAGAACATGGAGGAGTCACTGGAGGTTTCTCTCGCAGCATTGGGACCGCCCCCAGTGCTGCGAGAGAACTTATTTGCATATACGAAGAAAACCTGAATTTCTACCGAACGGCGTCGCGGAGAAGACTTTTTTTTTTTTTTTTTTTTTGGTAGAGTTGGAAGGGACCTCAAGGGCCATCGGGTCCAACCCCCTGCGAGTGCAGGTTTTCCTAAATCATCCCAGCTATATGTTTATCCAGATTCCGCTTGAAGATTTCCATTGATGGAGCGCCCACCACCTCCCTTGGCAGCCTATTCCACTCTCTCACTACCCTCACTGTCAGAAAGTTTTTCCTAATGTCTAATCTGTAACTCTTTCCCTTTAGTTTCATCCCATTGCTTCTTGTACTTCCTTGTGCTAATGAGAATAGGGGAGATCCCTCTGCACTGTGACTACCTTTCAGATATTTGTAGACTGCTATTAAATCTCCCCTCAGCCTTCTCTTCTGCAAACTAAACAATCCCAGTTCTTTTAGCCGCTCCTCATAGGACATGGTTTGCAGACCTTCCACCATTTTGGTTGCTCTTCTCTGGACTTGCTCCAATATATCGATGTCTTTCTTGAATTGAGGCGCCCAGAACTGTACACAGTATTCCAGGTGTGGTCTGACCAGGGAAGAGTACAGCGGAATAATGACCTCTCTTGATCTAGATTCAATGCTTGTCTTAATACATCCCAGAATTTTATTAGCCTTTTTTGCAGCAGCACCGCACTGTTGGCTCATGTTGAATTTGTGATCTACTATTATGCCCAAGTCCTTTTCCCCTATGCTATCACTTAGTTCTATTCCTCCCATACTATATATGTTTTTTACATTTCTGTTACCCAGATGTAGAACTTTGCATTTGTCCCTGTTAAATACCATTTTGTTTGCCTCAGCCCATTGTTCCAGTGTGTCTAAGTCCTTTTGAATACACTCTCTCTCCTCTCTAGTGTTGGCTATTCCTCCTATCTTCGTATCATCTGCAAATTTTATATGAGTTCCCCAATAATTCCATCGTCCAGATCATTTATAAAAGATATTAAAAAGTACTGGGCCCAGAACAGAGCCCTGCGGCACCCCGCTTTTGACTTTCTTCCAGTTCGATGTGTAGCCATTTAGTATTACTCGTTGTGCCCGATCATTAAGCCAGTTGTGAATCCACCTAACTGATTTTTTGTCAAAGCCATACTTAATCATTTTTTCAATAAGACGGTTATGTGATACTTTATCAAATGCCTTACTGAAGTCAAGATATACTATGTCCATGGCATTCCCTTGGTCCAACCATTCAGTGATTTTGTTGTAGAAGGAAATCAGGTTAGTCTGACAAGATTTATTGGTCATAAAGCCGTGCTGGCTCTGGTTAATTAATGCCTTCCCATCCAGGTACCGAAGTAAATGTTCCTTGACAATTTGCTCAAAGATTTTTCCTGCTATCGAGGTCAGACTTACCGGCCTGTAATTTCCTGGATTGTCCCTTTTCCCCTTTTTGTAGATGGGGACAACATTTGCCCTTTTCCAATCTAAAGGGACCACTCCTGTTTCCCATGACTTACCGAAGATTATAGCAAGGGGTTCTGTTATTTCCTCTGCTATCTCTTTCAGGACTCTAGGGTGTAAATCATCTGGTCCTGGGGACTTGGTTTCCTGTAACTTGGCTAAGTGCTCTCTTACCAGACCTTTGCTTATAGTCAGCTTGGAGTCCTCCTTCCCCTCATCTCCATTAATGTCGATATTTCCATTAGTTTCTTGGGAGAAGACGGATACAAAATATGAATTTAGTAGCTCCACCTGCTGTTCCACCATGTTAACTGTTTCTCCTTTGTCATTCTTCAGGACTCCAATGGTCTCCTTCACTTTTCTTTTGCTTTTAACATATCCCCAAAATCCTTTTACCTTACTCTTTGCCTCTTTTGCAAGCTTCAATTCGTGTTCAGCCTTAGCTCCTTTGATGCATGTCTTGCAGAGTCTGCAGACTGCTGTGTACTCTTCCTTAGGTATAGTTCCCATCTTCCACTTTTTGTATGTTTCCTTTTTAGCAGGTTATGTAATTTTTTGGTCATCCATCCTGATATTTTTAGGTGCTTCCCATTTTTCTTCCTTCTAGGTATTGTTAGTTCCTGTGCTTTAATGATTTCCCTACGGAAGATTTCCCACCCTTCATGTGCATTTTTGTGCTTAAGAATTTTGCACCATGGAATTCTGCTAACCCTTGCCTTCAGGCTCTTGAAGTCTGCCCTGCTAAAGTCGAGCCTTGAAGTCTGTGTCTTCTCAGGTCTTCTTCTTCTTACAACCCCAAACTCAAGTATAGTATGATCGCTGAATCCCAGTGTCCCTGCTACCCGTAGTCCCTTAACCATGTGCTCTTTGTTGGTTAGGACTAGGTCCAAAATGGATGTTCCTCTCGTGTTTTCTTCTACTAGCTGGGCAATGAAGTTGTCTGCTAGAGAGGATAAAAATTTGATGGAGCCTTTACTCTTGGCTGTATGGGTTTCCCAATGAATGTCAGGGTAATTGAAGTCTCCCATGATCACTATTTCATGTTTTTGAGAGCGTGGTCATTTGCTGTGAAAAAATCTCATCCATGTCTTCGGTCTGTCCTGGTGGTCTGTAATAAACGCCTAGTATGATGTCCTTATCATTGTTTTTCCCTTGAATTACTACCCAAATAATTTCCAGTAGATTATCATTCTGTAAAACTGTAATTTCTGTGGAGATGTGTTCTTTTTTAACATACAATGCAACTCCACCCCCTCTTTTATTAGTTCTATTCTTTTTGAATAAGTTGTATCCTTCCATCTGTATGTTCCAATCATGCATGTCGTTCCACCAGGTTTCTGTGATGCCGATGACGTCATAGTTTTCCTTGTGTATCATCAGCTCTAGTTCTCCTTGTTTGTTTCCCATACTTTGTGCGTTTGTGTAAAAACATTTCAGATTGTGCTCTGTTGTATCCTTTTTCGTAATTTCCTTCTGAGTATCTTGTCTTGGGTCCTCTTTACCACATCTAGTAACCTTGTTTAGTATGTCTTTTAGCTGCATGTTCTTGTCTTTCTTTTTTCTTCCCATCCCCTCTTCTTCTAGTTTAAAGCCCTTCTGATGAGTGTGGCAAGTCTTCTGGCAAATATGTTTTTCCCAGGTTTTGTGAGATGTATCCCGTCTCTAGCAAGAAGTCCATCGTAGAGGTCCTTGCTCTCGGCACCACCGTCGAAGCCAGGTGTTTACCTCTAGTATTCTATTCCATCTCCTGATGCCATGACCATCAACTGGGAGGATTGATGAGAATACTACCTGCGCATCCAGTTCCTTCACTGTCTTCCCCAAATTTTCAAAGTCTTTATAGATAGTTGGTAAATCATTTTTTGCCGTGTCGTTTGTACCCACATGTATCAGTAGGAATGGGTAGTCGTCTTTGGAGCTGAGGAGGCTTGGTATCCTATCGGCCACATCCTTGATTTTTGCTCCTGGGAGGCAGCATACTTCTCGTGCGGTTAAGTCTGGCCTGCAGACAGCTGCCTCTGCGCCTCTTAGCAGTGAGTCACCCATAACCACTACTCTTCTTTTCTTCCTTGCAACACCATTTCTTGTTGCTCCTGATTGTCTCTGGGTGACTTTTGTTTCTTCTTTTGCTGATAGGTTATTTTTGTCATTTTCATCCGCCTGCATGAGAGTTTCATATCGGTTACTTAGCTGTGTGAGTGGTGATGGCCTTGTGATCCATTTGCATCTCTTGGTCACATGTGTCCAGTTTTCTGCCTCTGTAGGTTCTCTCAAGTATTCTTCCCTTACTGTATTCATCTGAAGGTATACATCTGAAGGTAGGAGAAGAATAGCTCCTATGTGTTAGTCAGAAAAAAAGGATGTCCAATGGTAGAATCCCTTTAAGAGGACTGAAGGTGTTAAGGCTATATGGGGGATTTACAAGCCACTAGATCAGGGATCAGCAACCTTTGGCACTTGAACTGTTGTGAAAGTACACTTCCCGTCATGCACACTTGCTTAGCTGTTCTTGGATCTCTGAAATAAGTGAATGGAGCATGCTGGGAGTCCTAGATCTTACAAGGAACTATGAAAGGGGCCATCCAGATGCAAGTCCACTTGAATGAGTGGCATGGGACCTTGGCACAGCTGATCGGATCATCAATAGGTTATCAACAAAAATGAACAGGGCAACTCCTTTAAAGAACATTGCTAATCTCTACGGTAAAGAGAGGCATCTTGTTATCCTTTGCAAAGAAGATGTCAGAAGTTAAAGTTGTGCCTTCTCTGGGACTGTTATACAGGCTATCGGACACCCATGAATTCCCAGATCCTGACAATATGCAGACAATAACCGCTGCCACAATTCACAATGACTAGCAGAGCAGCGATCCGTAGCTACATTTTGCTTACATCACATCCCAGTGTTTGCAGCCGCAGTCCCTTGTAGGTAAAAGTGAAATATATGTGCATTAAGTAACCATCCTAGCCCTAAATACTGACACCTCCATGCAGGCCACAGTGATCTATAACAGAAGAGACAGGAGCCATCGGCCTCCACCACAAGAACTAGGACAGTCGCTGCTTGTTTGCTCTGAGGATTTTGCCGTATTGAACGCTTCGGAATAATTCTAGTAAAGGATTCCAGGCAGGGTTTCCATCATCATAGGAAATTAAATACACTAGTCTTCCTGTGCATAAGAGAGTGACTTTATTCATAAGGCCTGGTGCATAAGCCAGAGATCTGCAGGAAAGTCACGACATCTGATGTGTCCAGGCTGACATTTAGGCCCGGCTCACAAATTCCTCAACTGTGCAAAATAATTTGATAAATTTCTATTCGCACTGATGTTATGGCTTCGGTTTTTGTAAAAGGCATAATGGGTACAGATCCTAAGGCTTCATATTCAGTAAGCTAGTTGTGTTTTTTATGGCGGGCACATTGACCCAGGTATTGGGCCATAAATCCAGGACAAAGCTCATGACAGGCCTATATCTGTTCATTTTGTTGCCTTGGCTCACCGAAGCAAAATAATGGGTCTATGAAAGAACGGGCAGCACATGGATACCATCCATGTGCTCAGAGACTTAACATGTAGCTCCTGGGTCCGAGTGCAAAATCTGTAAATGTGGCAAACAGACCTTTGGGTCACTCTAGGGGTCCAGCACCCGTTGGTGATTGCTACCTTTGCAACCCCTATAGCTCCATCCCTGCACGTGATGCATTACCAAGGAGCTGGCACATGCCTATGTTCATCTAGCCTTCTGTAGACCACTTGCATCATCACGTCGTACATGTACGGTCCAGAGAGAGGTCTTTTAATCCTCTGTGCCATACATTTACGGCACAGCGATGGCTTTGGCTCACGATCTGAGCAAGCAGCATCAGTAGAACATGTATTCTGTAACCTACAACAGACCCCCTGCTATGAAATGTACAAATGGAGGTAACTCAGATCCAATGTTTTTAGACCCTTATATGTAAAGTGTTTGCTTACCATTGTTGTCTTCCCAAAAAAAAGTTATGGCTCTCACAATATGGAAACACAAAAATAAGTGATTTAAAAGAGTCGTCACCAGAACAGTCCCTATCAAACTATAAGTACCATAAGCCAGGGTGCCTAAATAGTTCCTCCGTTGCACCAAAGAGCTAGTGCCCAGTCCCGCCATCCCTGCTATGAATGATACCGTATGTATACCGCCCGGCCCTATCAGTCAGGGAGATAGCTCTTTGGTGCGATCAAAGGAGATGGCCTCATTTAAAATGTAACCGAAATGTTAAAAATTAGTGTTTTTCCCCCTCATTCTCCCCATAGAGTTTTTAAAAAGTTATTTGAACCCTAAAATGGTGCTACTGAAAAATGCTGCTCATCCAAGAAATAAGACCTGCAGGGCTACAGAAAAAATAAAAAAAGTTATGCCACTTGGAACGTGAAAAATAATGCTTGATTCTCAAGGTCAAAAAGGTCCCGGGTCCTTAAGTGGTAAAGGAAAAAAACTGCATAAAATATGTGCAAAGGAACCGTATAATGCACAAATACAGCCTAAGGCTAAATGGTCCCAGAGAGTTCTGCACAATCTGAAAGGTTCCCCAATTGGAAGCAAGGTCACAATCCTTGAAAAAGACTGGGTATCAAAACATGTAGAGTAGACTAAACTTCACGGTTTCGTGAAAATGTGCAAGTAATCTTTTAAACAATACTGGTGCAAAATGAAACCGAAAAAAATTACTACTTATACATGAGTGGTTAAACATCGGATATGTAAAGGGGTAGTTTGGAATCTTGTCTGTGGTCTGTAAACATAGGTCTGGTCTGGGGTCTCAACCTGGAGTCTGTGTATACGGAGGAATGTTCTTATGTATGTACTAGCTTCTGCCTGCGACTTCGTCTGTGGGTTGTTGGCGTCGATGACCCGACTATATTCAGCAAATTGCTGCCGTCGATGGTTTGCCTGCTCTGACATTTTGGCAGCTTGCAAGCTGTCCTGCTGCTGAACTTGTTCCTCACACTGTGCCTGTGATTGTTCAGGCATCTCAGCAGCTGACACCGTATAACGAACATGTTGTTGGTGTTTATGATCCGCCTACTCCGGCGTTTCGACAGCTGTCAAGCTGGTCTCCTGCTGAACTCATTCCTCGTGCTGTGCCTGTGATTGTTCTGGTACGTGAGCAGCTTGCTAGGACGCCATATAATGAGCATGTTGTTGGCGTTGGCTGTCAAGCTGGCCTGCCGGTAAATTCATTCCTCGAGCTGTGCCCATGATTGTTCCAGTATCTCAACAGCTCTCTGGGACACCATATAATGAGTGTGATCCCCCCTCAGCTCAGTTTGAAGAAAACTCTGTGACTTCTGGTTACCTTCATAGCTCTCGTTGTTTGCAACAAATTACATTTTATTTTTCCAGCCATGTTGAAAATTGGCAAACCTCCAATTTGGATTAAACGTGTTTGCCCATGTCAGTTTGTCATCAGTGACTGAAGCAGATCAGATAATATGCAAATGTCTGAACACTGAGGGTTAGTGTGTGTTTACACTGGTGGCTTTCTCAGAAAACGAGATAAGAGCAGTGTAATATAGTATGTGAACATAAATTCATAACAGTCATGAAGCCATGTAATTTACCAGGATCAAAAGTCGCCTATATTTAATCGAGGTTACATTCTATATCTATGTGTCGAATTTCATTCAAGTCCATTCAGCCATTTTTGGGTGATTGACACACAAACATCCAAACACAAACTTTCACATTTATAATTGTAGGATAAAAGGGGTGGTCTGAGGTCTAGATTTGTGGTAGGGGTCTGATATGTATAAATGTAAACAATACAATTTTGTGGCTAGAATCTGGGCTCGGGCAAATGTAACAGATGTAAATTTACAATGAATGATGGCACAGCAGTACGAGTCTTTCACCCTGTAACAGGGGAACCCTGCGAGAGTTAATAGGTGAGCCATTATTGCTTCCATGCTAATTGTTCCATGAATCTTTCTTCAATATATCTACATTACTCCGTAGTCATCCACATCAACGCTGACAAATTCATGCAGACAGTTCAGTCGTACAAGCTACAAAGTTCCAACTGCTTTGTGCCAAGGAGACTGATGGCACCGACAAGTTATAAAAGGTGTAAAGTAATTGTTTTCTTTGGAAATGAAGCCGCATTACTGCGGAGCATGCAAAATGGTTAATGCTAGAATACGTTATTTGCAGGCACATCGTTAGATTAGTTATTGAAGGGGATGTCTGCTATAGAGATGCAGAGAGTTGGAGGACTATAGGCCACTGCCAGACAATAACAGGATGATCCTTCTCTGGAAGGGCCATGAATTGGACAACTCATCTATTACCTAAGAAGAAGGAAATTTCTTTAACAGACAACCATTTTAATGAGGTTGTTCAAAATAAACTTCCTTTCTCTGGAGTTAGGACTGAAGAACTAGACACTACAGCGAGGCCTCAGGTCTGTGCCAGTCGTTACATTGGCTGCCTATTCATTATAGAATAAAATATAAAGTTATCTCTCATCCACAAGGCTCTCCATAATGCCGCACCTCCCTACATTTCCTCCCTCATCTCTGTCTACCGCCCAACCCATATTCTCCATTCACTCAATGACCTAACACTTACATCCTCTATTATCAGAACCTCCCACGCTCGTATACAAGACTTCTCCCGAGCTGCACCACTTCTCTGGAATGCTCTACCCCGGACAATCAGATTAACTCACAATTTCTACAGTTTCAAACGCAAACTAAAGGCACATCTTTTCAGACAGGCCTATCACATTTCCCTATGTAAACCCTTCCGTACCGTCATTAGAATCCCTAAAATTTAACCCTCCTCTGTCCCCGTTCCCACATTACGCCACATGATATGATGCCATTTCAGGCTAACTTTATAGGTCCAAGCTCTATCCACATGTTAAAGGACACGACTGGTGACGGCTCAAAGTCTTATGGTGCAAACTAAACACGTCACCTTAAAGGTTTTGTCTAGGGTTAAGGTTTTATCCTCAGGGTATGCCAATAAGTACCTGATCGGTTAGGGGCTTGATCAATGAGATCAGAGCTGCAGTGATGACATCAGTCTACTATACATGGGACAGAGCTTTCTGCTTCTGACCTTGTATAGTGTAACAGGACGGGTGCTGGAAGAGTCTCTGTATCTGATCAGTCTGGAAGCCGGATGTAAGGCCATAAAAGGCTTAAAGGGGTTGTCTGGGGTTAACTTATTTGGGAAGAATCAATGTATTCACCTGCTAAACATCCTCCTGCCAACCCTTGTGTGTGTATATAAGTATATATTTAAGTCTGTTTCTTACACTGAACCTAGCCTACGAGATGCTCCGCTGCAAAGTTTTATCATATAATTAATATTGGAGTATTTCACGCTAAGATAAGGTAAAATTTAACGATTAATATGTTGAAATGCAGTCAGGTGACATTTTCCATGGAAATGTTAGTCACCCATTTAATTGCTTCCATTCCAATAGTTTTGTGCATTTACGAATTGACAGGATATTTGCATTTCATTTTTATTCAGAAATTAGCCTTAATGAATTCAGAAGACAAACGACTGCAGCGCACGTAGATGTAAGTGCAGGGTGCTCTGCAACGCTCAGTATTAAACAGTAATACAACGTAACCAGTCATAGGAGATTTAGCAAGAATTGTAATTATTAGTGGGGAATGGAACTGGAAATTTTGCATGCCTTTTAGGCATCATAGGTTACATTTCTTATTGTATTAGCCAAGTGATATCACATATATCAATCATACAGAGTGTTAGTAGCTCAGTCCTATTCCAGTAATAGCTGTAAGAATAGGCATAGCTGTTATACATGTACGGCATGGTCTTTGGTTTTCAGTGAAGAAGCTGCAGCAATTGTCTGAATGCTGCAGTCTCTGACCCCGCTATTTTTCTACAATAATTTTATAAGCCCAGAAACGAGCTGTAGTGATTCTGTACAGGGCCGCCGATAGGCCAGTATTACTGCTACTGGCGTCAGGGGCCCGGCCAAATTGAAAAATGGGGGGGCCCGGTTGCCGACCGTGTGCTGACGGTGCATTATACGGTATGTCCGACTTACGACGCAGGTCAGCTCCTCGCTTCACCGCTGCGCGCCTCTCTTGCTGACACATATGCGGACACCTTCTAACATCTTTCCATTGCCCCCTGTACCCATACCTCCCAACTTTTGAAGAACCGAAAGAGGGACAAAATGTGCGGCGCGCTCTGCGTGCCGTGGCAAATTTAGCCCCGCCCACTTTTATGTTGACTCCGCCCATTCTCATAAATTTTTCATGTGCCCGCACACAGTATAATCCTCCTACAGTCACCCGTAAATTATATGTCCCCCCTCCATCTCTCCCCCAGTTTCATATACACCCTTCATCTGCCCCCAGTTTCATGTCCCCCCTTCATCTCTGTCCCCAGATTCATTTCCCCCATTTCTGCCCAGTTTCATGTCCCCATCTCTACCCCCAGATTCATGCCCCCCCATCTCTGCCCCAGTTTCATGTCCCCCCATCTCTGCCCCCAGATTCATGTCCCCTCCATCTCTACCCCCAGATTCATGCCCCCTCCATCTCTACCCCCAGATTCATGTCCCCTCCATCTCTGCCCCCAGATTCATGTCCCCTCCATCTCTGCCCCCAGATTCATGTCCCCTCCATCTCTGCCCCCAGATTCATGTCCCCTCCATCTCTGCCCCCAGATTCATGTCCCCTCCATCTCTGCCCCCAGATTCATGTCCCCTCCATCTCTGCCCCCAGATTCACATTCCTCTGGATGCAGATCTGAGTTGGAATCGGGACATACCTCCCTCCAACCGGGACCGCGGGACACGTCACCGGAATCGTGATTGTCCCGCGGAAATCAGGACAGGTGGGAGGTATGTTAAAAGTGCGTCAGTATTTCCTTCTTGGTTGAGAGAGGAACTAATACCAACATATAGAGTGGTGTGACTTCTTCACCGCCTGACACTCAGCCTAATTAATTAGGACAACAGTTACCCAGGGTTATAGGTCAATTAGTCATAAACACGACTTTGACCTTATCATTACTAGAGAAAGTCCATACATTTAACGGAAAAAAAAAATAAATTACACTTTCACTCTTTGGCTGTGTTAGGGAAGCAGTTTATGTTAAGCTCAGAAAAAAGAAACTTTACCAAAGACTTATCCCATTATTTTGTACTGCGAAAAAGATATACATAACCTATAGGAGATACTGATCTACTACATGTATACATTTCCTTATACACACAAATCTAAGCATGAGGCAAAATACAAGGCAGAAAATGAAATTCTGCTTGCTCAGGCCTTGTAAATTGTCTGTTCTATTTATTGGATGCAGAAATCACAATGCACCAAGATAGTATGTCCGCCAAAGATTAGGTATAATAATTTCTGAAGACATTTCTCACCTTACACTGCAAGCCTAGTTATTAGCTTTACCTAAAGCAATTTTATCAAAAATGACTGGACAATATACACTGAACAGATTGTCCTGATTTATATTTAAGAATAGAATAGATAGATACAGTGTTGGCCAAAAGTATTAGTACCTCTGCAATTCTGTCAGATAATACTCAGTTTCTTCCACAAACTCTTTGGTATTATCTTCTTCATTTAATTTGTCTTCAATGGAAAACGACAAAAAGAATTGTCAAAAAGCCAAATTGGATATAATTCCACACCAAACATAAAGGGGGTGGACAAAAGTATTGGCACTGTTTGAAAAATCATGTGATGCTTTTGTAATTGGTGTAATTAACAGCACCGGTTACTTACCTGAGGCACCTAACAGGTGGTGGCAATAACTAAATCACACTTGCAGCCAGTTGAAATGGATTAAAGTTGACTCCACCTCTCTCCTGTGTCCTTGTGTGACCACATTGAGCATGGAGAAAAGAAAGAAGACCAAAGAACTGTCTGAGGATTTGAGAAGCAAAATTGTGAGGAAGCATGAGCAATCTCAAGGCTACAAGTCCATCTCCAAAGACCTGAATGTTCCTGTGTCTACCGTGCGCAGTGTCATCAAGAAGTGTAAAGCCCATGGCACTGTGGCTAACCTCCCTAGATGTGGACGCAAAAGAAAAATTGACGAGAGATTTCAACGCAAGATTGAGCGGATGGCGGATAAAGAACCTCGACTAACATCCAAACAAGTCCAAGCTGTCCTGCAGTCCGAGGGTACAACAGTGTCACCCCGTACTATCCGTCAGCGTCTGAATGAGAAGGGACTGTATGGTAGGAGACCCAGGAAGACCCCACTTCTTACCCAGAGACAGAAAAAAGCCAGGCTGGAGTTTACCAAAACTTACCTGAGAAAGCCAAAACCGTTCTGGAAGAATGTTCTCTGGTCAGATGAGACAAAAGTAGGAAAAGGCCTCAACATAGAGTTTACAGGGGGAAAAAAAGAGGCCTTCAAAGAGAAGAGGACGGTCCCTACAGTCAGACATGGCGGAGGTTCCCTGATGGTTTGGGGTTGCTTTGCTGCCTCTGGCACTGGACTGCTTGACCGTGTACATGGCATTATGAAGTCTGAAGACGACCAACACATTGTGCAGCATCATGTAGGGCCTAGTGTGAGAAAGCTGGGTCTCCCTCAGAGGTCATGGGTCTTCCAGCAGGACAATGACCCAAAACACACTTCAGGTCTGCACTAGAAAATGGTGGTGAGAGAAAGCCCTGGAGACTTGTAAAGTGGCAGCAATGAGTCCAGCCCTGAATCCCATAGAACACCTATGGGGGAGGAGAGATCTCTTGGTGGCAGTTTGGAGAAGGCCCCCTTCACATCTCAGGGGGGACCGCGAGCAGTTTGCCAAAGAAGAATGGTCTAAGATTCCAGCAGAGCCTTGTAAGAAACTCATTGCTGGTTAGCGGAAGCGGTTGTGCGCAGTTATTGTGTCTAAAGGTTGTGCTACCAAGTATTAGGCTGAGGGCGCCAATACTTCTGTCCGGACCATTTTTTTGAGTTTTGTGTAAAATAATCAATGATTTGACTTTTTTTTCATTCTCTTTTGTGGTTTTTTCATTGCGAGCAAAATAAATGAAGATATTACCAAAGAGTTTGTGCTTGTAATCATTTTCTGGAAGACAACGAGGATTATCTGACAGAATTGCAGGGGGGGGGGCAATACTTTTGGCCAACACGATAGATAGATAGATAGATAGATAGATAGATAGAAGAAAATCCAGACTGCACATCCCAATGTGAACAGGTGCTAAACTACCATAGCAATATATAAATACAGAAAATGTAGGCGCACCCTGCGCACAGCACAAAATAAAATTAAAAAAACATTACTCTATACTAATGCATACAAATTAGAGGTGCTTAGAAATAAAGGTTATTCTCCTTATTGTTACCATGTAAAGATGCTGCATTGATTGTTCTTCCTATTCGCCCGCCCTTGAAAGTGAATGTCAGAAATACCAGACCTGGCATATAGCTGAAATCTGAGCAGGTAACAATAGCAGAGAGACATCTATGCTGATATTTTATGTCGCAGATTGCAGGGGGAAAAAAAAAAATCCTCAAAGTTCAATAACATTTTGAAGGTCGTTAAAGTTTAATAAGAAAATGTGAGGTTGCCCGTAACGGCCGCGGCTTCTTTACAATCTCATCTGGAATGTTTTATATCCGGTTACATAATAGATGCAAATGTAAATCTCACTCACTGCAACAACAAGGATTTGCATATTAGAACCTGCATAAAGGGTTGTCCAAGGTTAGAAAAACATGGCTGCTTTTTTTCAAAAACAGATCCACATGAGTCATAATTTGTGGTTTGCATTGCAGTTGGTGTGGTGGGCTTCTCCTCATAGGCTGGTGTGACCTTGGCTCATTTATACTCCCACAGTCTGCCATAAGGTTACGCTCTCGCTCTACCAAGTTTTGTCTTTGCAACCTGGGTTCCAAATCAGCTAAAGTCCAACCGACCCCTTACCCCTCGTTCACATCTGCGTTTGGTAATCCGTTTGGGGAGTCCGTTTGGGGAGTCCGTTTGGGGAGTCCGTTTGGGGACCCCGCCCCCCCCCCCCCCCGAACGGAATACCAAACACATTGTCAAGCAGTGTGCAGTGAAAGCACATGGACCCCATAACGGGGTCCGTTTGCTGCTCGCACGAATCATGCGGACATGAAATTAGATCACAAAGTATTTTTCTGTCCACATGTTCCATGCGGAGTGCGCACGGACCCCCATTATAGTCTACAGCAGGGGGGCTCACACTTTTTGAGCATGTGAGCTAATTTAGAAACTGACCAAGCGATAAGATCTACTACCCACTTCTTGTGGGCAGGGGTGGGGCGAGGTGGGGCGGGTCGGAGCGTGAGAGCAGGAGACAGCTCTCCGGTCGGTGTCTGCTTGTTCACAAAGCAGGGTGAGAATCATCTCCAGACAGTGGCAGGCGGGGCCGCCGCAGCCCTGACTTCGAACGAGTGCAAGGCCCCGGCCTGCCAGTGTCCGGAGAAGATTCTCAGCCTGCGCTGTCAACAAGCAGACACCGATCCCGCGATCAACCCATACGTCCTTCGTGATCGACCGGTAGATCGCGATTGACGTATTGGGCACCCCTGGTCTACAGGGTTACAAGTGTTGGTTTCACATTGGCCTCACCAGTTTTCTAGACGTGGGTGGGACATGCTCCGAGGGACCCTCAAGTACAGATGTGAACACAGCTTCATAAACTCATACACTGAAGGATATGTTAAATTGTTACCAGGGCACTATATACACTATACAGTATATGTGCTGTAACCCTATTTCTTGCAGTGTTTTGTGCAAAATCATGGCAAAACTGCATCGCTTTGGTTTGCAAAAATTGTAACGGTTTGTACTCTCTTTTATCATTCAAAATATCAAGAAAACACATTACCTCCAGAACCAAATTTCTTTCTTTACTCTGACTTTTGCTACGAGACTCCCATGATTTGTATATACATCCCTGGCCAGTCCCTACACAATTCCATGAAATTACAAATAACATTCTTAAATGCTGTTTTGCAAGTTCACTAAAATTTTCTAAAATGTTACAGATTATTCTAAATAAATGTCTGAGCGCAGCTGTGGCCGGGAGGTAAGCGTGTCCATAGGAAATGTATCCAGGTGTCAGAAGTCTCCAGTGTACCATAAAGAGATCCTGCTGTGTCGAGACATTAATAACATCCATCAGTCAGTCCATTTATGCACCGTCCTCCTGGCAGGGGAGACTCCGACTTTACTGCAAGCCCCTGACAAGCTGCTCCACGTCAAAGTGTAATCAGGAAGTTTGACAACTACAGGGAACAGTAAAGTAAGCCAAGAGTCACACGACCATGGGAGAATATAGCACCTGAGGGCGCCTGTTTTCGCAATTTGAGTGCGATGTGGGATCCGTGAAAATGGACAAAAAATAGGACGTGACCTATTCAGCCATGTGAAGGTTTCCAATCCAATATAGTGAATTTAATGCTACGACGACTCGATTTTTAATGTCGTCTGAATTTAGGCCAATAGCAAGAGATCATGTGCTATTACGGAACAGTCACCTTCAATACTGCAATATATTATAGTCTATATAGAAGCGAATGGTTTGCTTAGGAGAGGTCAACAATATCAGGTGGGTGGTGGTCTCAACAGCTTTGTTTATCAGCTGTTTGAAGAGATTGCGACACTGGGTTGAGCTTTCTCTTCTCAGGCCAGTCACGCCATGTTGATTTGTCAAATGTCTATATTACAACAACTGAATACAATACAATACACAGCACTGTGCCAAGTCTGCAATGAAGAGGACTCACCACTTGTTTGTTCAACATGGTCATCTCAAATAGCTGATCTGTGAGGGTGCCAGGTGTGAGACCTCCAGCAATTTGATACCAATAATCTATCCTAAAGACAGATCATCAATATTATAGAGTCAAAAATGTATTTGATATTAAAGAAGTAGACAATTCTCTTCCCCTCCCAGGAATCACTGCAGAGGAATCATAGCATTACATGGCAGTGGTCAGATACATGGTTGTCTATGTATTACAAGTTATGCAGGAAAGGTTATGACAGTAGGATTTATATATGGGGGTCTCTGACATCAGATCTGCCGCTCGGATCTCCCTCTGCACTAATACACTGTGAGACAACATTTATAAACCACCCGGTAAGTCTCCCACATGGGTCACGTCTGCGATTCTGTATTATAGGCATCAGTTAGGAGCGTGTCCGTATTTGTGTGCGCACTAGCATAACCAAAGCTGCAACTCCAACCCTTCTATGATAGCAAAATCCTGCACACAAACCTACTACATTGCAAAAGTCCTGTGCAAGCAGAGGTCTATAAATATGCAGAACAAGCAGACATATAGATTTCTGCCTAACAGCTAATACTGATCAAATATCTGCCATCGGGGCCACGCTTTATTATAGAAGGTGTAACCTGCAGATAACCGCTCTATAACTGCATCATCATTGTCGGGCAGAGTCAGCGCAGCACCCTATAAAGAAAGGCAAGTAGGAAGGACAGAAGTGGGGGCTGGTAGTGGCGCGGGTAAGGGGCCACTTATTCTTGTATGAACACTTAGTATACATTTGCTGCAATGAAGCTAAAAGGGATCTTAAAGGGGTCGTCCAATTAATTTTTATCGATTTCCTATCCTATAGCTAAGTCATCACGAAAAGATCAATAGGGGTCTACTGATCATTAGTAGAGATGAGCGAACACTAAAATGTTCGAGGTTCGAAATTCGATTCGAACAGCCGCTCACTGTTCGAGTGTTCGAATGGGTTTCGAACCCCATTATAGTCTATGGGGAACATAAACTCGTTAAGGGGGAAACCCAAATTCGTGTCTGGAGGGTCACCAAGTCCACTATGACACCCCAGGAAATGATACCAACACCCTGGAATGACACTGGGACAGCAGGGGAAGCATGTCTGGGGGCATAAAAGTCACTTTATTTCATGGAAATCCCTGTCAGTTTGCGATTTTCGCAAGCTAACTTTTCCCCATAGAAATGCATTGGCCAGTGCTGATTGGCCAGAGTACGGAACTCGACCAATCAGCGCTGGCTCTGCTGGAGGAGGCGGAGTCTAAGATAGCTCCACACCAGTCTCCATTCAGGTCCGACCTTAGACTCCGCCTCCTCCGGCAGAGCCAGCGCTGATTGGCCGAAGGCTGGCCAATGCATTCCTATGCGAATGCAGACTTAGCAGTGCTGAGTCAGTTTTGCTCAACTACACATCTGATGCACACTCGGCACTGCTACATCAGATGTAGCAATCTGATGTAGCAGAGCCGAGGGTGCACTAGAACCCCTGTGCAAACTCAGTTCACGCTAATAGAATGCATTGGCCAGCGCTGATTGGCCAATTTATTCTATTAGCCCGATGAAGTAGAGCTGAATGTGTGTGCTAAGCACACACATTCAGCACTGCTTCATCAAGCCAATACAATGCATTAGCCAGTGCTGATTGGCCAGAGTACGGAATTCGGCCAATCAGCGCTGGCCAATGCATTCTATTAGCCCGATGAAGTAGAGCTGAATGTGTGTGCTAAGCACACACATTCAGCACTGCTTCATCAAGCCAATACAATGCATTAGCCAGTGCTGATTGGCCAGAGTACGGAATTCGGCCAATCAGCGCTGGCTCTGCTGGAGGAGGCGGAGTCTAAGGTCGGACCTGAATGGAGACTGGTGTGGAGCGATCTTAGACTCCGCCTCCTCCAGCAGAGCCAGCGCTGATTGGCCGAATTCCGTACTCTGGCCAATCAGCACTGGCTAATGCATTGTATTGGCGTGATGAAGCAGTGCTGAATGTGTGTGCTTAGCACACACATTCAGCTCTACTTCATCGGGCTAATAGAATGCATTGGCCAGCGCTGATTGGCCGAATTCCGTACTCTGGCCAATCAGTGCTGGCCAATGCATTCTATTAGCTTGATGAAGCAGAGTGTGCACAAGGGTTCAAGCGCACCCTCGGCTCTGATGTAGCAGAGCCGAGGCTGCACAAGGGTTCAAGCGCACCCTCGGCTCTGATGTAGGAGAGCCGAGGGTGCACTTGAACCCTTGTGCAGCCTCGGCTCTGCTACATCAGAGCCGAGGGTGCGCTTGAACCCTTGTGCACACTCTGCTTCATCAAGCTAATAGAATGCATTGGCCAGCGCTGATTGGCCAATGTATTCTATTAGCCTGATGAAGTAGAGCTGAATGTGTGTGCTAAGCACACACATTCAGCTCTACTTCATCGGGCTAATAGAATGCATTGGCCAGCGCTGATTGGCCAGAGTACGGAACTCGACCAATCAGCGCTGGCTCTGCTGGAGGAGGCAGAGTCTAAGATCGCTCCACACCAGTCTCCATTCAGGTCCGACCTTAGACTCCGCCTCCTCCAGCAGAGCCAGCGCTGATTGGCCGAATTCCGTACTCTGGCCAATCAGCACTGGCTAATGCATTGTATTGGCGTGATGAAGCAGTGCTGAATGTGTGTGCTTAGCACACACATTCAGCTCTACTTCATCGGGCTAATAGAATGCATTGGCCAATCAGCGCTGGCCAATGCATTCTATTAGCGTGAACTGAGTTTGCACAGGGGTTCTAGTGCACCCTCGGCTCTGCTACATCAGATTGCTACATCTGATGTAGCAGTGCCGAGTGTGCATCAGATGTGTAGTTGAGCAAAACTGACTCAGCACTGCTAAGTCTCTGCATTCGCATAGGAATGCATTGGCCAGCCTTCGGCCAATCAGCGCTGGCTCTGCCGGAGGAGGCGGAGTCTAAGGTCGGACCTGAATGGAGACTGGTGTGGAGCGATCTTAGACTCCGCCTCCTCCAGCAGAGCCAGCGCTGATTGGTCGAGTTCCGTACTCTGGCCAATCAGCGCTGGCCAATGCATTCTATTAGCCCGATGAAGTAGAGCTGAATGTGTGTGCTTAGCACACACATTCAGCTCTACTTCATCAGGCTAATAGAATACATTGGCCAATCAGCGCTGGCCAATGCATTCTATTAGCTTGATGAAGCAGAGTGTGCACAAGGGTTCAAGCGCACCCTCGGCTCTGATGTAGCAGAGCTGAGGGTGCACAAGGGTTCAAGTGCACCCTCGGCTCTCCTACATCAGAGCCGAGGGTGCGCTTGAACCCTTGTGCAGCCTCGGCTCTGCTACATCAGAGCCGAGGGTGCGCTTGAACCCTTGTGCACACTCTGCTTCATCAAGCTAATAGAATGCATTGGCCAGCACTGATTGGCCAGAGTACGGAATTCGGCCAATCAGCGCTGGCCAATGCATCCCTATGGGAAAAAGTTTATCTCACAAAAATCACAATTACACACCCGAT
Source organism: Leptodactylus fuscus (assembly GCF_031893055.1). Lineage (NCBI taxonomy): Eukaryota > Metazoa > Chordata > Amphibia > Anura > Leptodactylidae > Leptodactylus > Leptodactylus fuscus. The sequence goes on along the minus strand of NC_134274.1, from coordinate 9,725,004 downwards.
AGAGCCCCAAAAAGTTATTTTTAATAACATTCCCCCCTAAATAAAGGTTATCCCTAGCTATCCCTGCCTGTACAGCTATCCCTGTCTCATAGTCACAAAGTTCACATTCTCATATGACCCGGATTTGAAATCCACTATTCGTCTAAAATGGAGGTCACCTGATTTCGGCAGCCAATGACTTTTTCCAATTTTTTTCAATGCCCCCAGTGTCGTAGTTCCTGTCCCACCTCCCCTGCGCTGTTATTGGTGCAAAAAAGGCGCCAGGGAAGGTGGGAGGGGAATCGAATTTTGGCGCACTTTACCACGTGGTGTTCGATTCGATTCGAACATGGCGAACACCCTGATATCCGATCGAACATGTGTTCGATAGAACACTGTTCGCTCATCTCTAATCATTAGAGATGAGCGAACACTAAAATGTCCGAGGTTCGAAATCTGATTCGAACAGCCGCACACTGATCGACTGTTCGAACCCCATTATAGACTATGGGGGGAAATGCTCGTTTCAGGGGTACGTAAAATTCAATAACATTATACTTACCAAGTCCACAAGTGACGGGCTGGATTCTCCATGAAGTCTTCTCCCGGCGCAGCGTCTCCATGTCTTCTTCCGGCTGGAATTCACTCTGCCTAGGCATCGGGGCCTAGGCAGAGCCGACTGCGCATGCGCGGTCATACGTGGACATGCGCAGTCGGCTCTGCCCGGCCCGACGCCTGAGCAGAGCCGACTGCGCATGTGAGGGCGCGCACGCACAGTCGGCTCTGCCTAGGCCGGATGCCTAGGCAGAGTGAATTCCAGCCGGAAGACGCCACGGGGATGCTGCACAGAGAAGACTTCTAAAGGTAAGAGAAGAACCAGCGTTGATTGGCAATGTATAGAATTCTGCCAATCAACGCTGGTTCTGCATCGAACCTTAAACTTCGAACAGCTTCAAACTTCGAACAGTGGTATTCGATCGAGTACGAGTATTTCGAATACCGTAGTATTCCATCGAACACCTACTCGATCGAACACTACTCGCTCATCTCTACTGATCATCTTTTTGAAGGGGCCGACTGTACTTGTGCAAGCACATTGTAAAGCCATTGTGCCACACTGTTTCTGCAGGTCCCCATCCCCTGAAGAGGAGGTATGGATCAGTATGGAGCGTGGTGGGACTTGTGGCCAGCTATTGTATGAAGTAGATGTAACACGGTCCAGCTTCTATGCGGTTACTGAGCCGTATATAGAGGCTACGCTGTCAGCAGGCAGAAATTATAAATCCCACCTAGAAAGCGAACATGACAAGACCATCACTGTTACCATCCACTGGACACCACAGATGCAGCACTTTCTCATCTGGGTCTACAAATCCCCTCACGGGAAATCCAATTTGCTTTGCTTGCTTCTCTCTTTTCATAAAAAGACAAAGAAATTAGCATACAGACAAAACCACCAATTACATGGAAACAATCGCACTTACTTCAGATAATCCATCATCCCAGATAGACCGCAACGAGCACGAGGTGTGGAGGAGGAAGGCAGAACGCTGCTTAAGATTAATATTATATGTCAAGAAGAGAGTGCGCTCAGCCAGGTGACCCCGGAACATGTGTACATGCCTTCATTAAAGGGATATAAATGCCTCTTTAATAATTGGTGAAGGCGACGGCTGTAGAGACAATGCTTTATGACTAATTGTCGGGGAATGGTTAGCTTTTTTTTTTTTTCTTCTAGTTCTGCCGGATTTATCAAAATATGATCTAAATGTTATTTATTCAGAGAGCAGAATATAATCTCTACATAGCTGAGGTGTAACTTGTAAGGTCTGTGAATTGGCCACCACTAAGGTTGAGCCCATCTTGAGATTTCAGGATCGATTTCAAAATCCGATTTCCAATCATTTTCCAGCCGATCGTGATTGTGCAATTTGCTCGATCGCCGATCGGGATCTGATCTTTCCCGATCCCAATCGCTCAACCCTAATGGTATATTATATATACAGTAGAGTTGAGCCGATCTTGAGATTTCAAAATTCGATTTTCGATCATTTTACAGACGATCCCGATCTTGAAATTTGCTGAATCGCCATTCATTTGGGCCTAATACGGAGTGGAATGCCGCAACGGATTGCCGCGTAATGTTCACATGCAGAATGCAAATTCACCGTGTGAAGATACCCTATAAGATGTCACTTAATGTTCTTACCATATACAGAATGTCCATGAGCATGGTTTGCAACTACTGATACATCGTATTTCACATTTGTATCCTATCTGTAGATCTCTTGCCTTCTGCACATCAACAATTGCAACCCTCTAGAGACCTACTAGCCTCCTCTACAATGTTATACACAACCCATCGGTTGAGCGGCCGACATACAGAAGATTACTTCTTAGGCATAATGTACATGCACTCACTGCAGGCCTGGGAAACGCTCCTCGTTCCAGTAATTTTAGGAACTAGGAAGTTTTGAGGTTGCCCTTAAAATGAATCAATATCTACAATAATAGCTCCCCGCAAGCTGCAGAGTCATTTACAGTGCAGATCAATTCTGTCACGCTCCTCGGCTCTCAAGGATACTGTTGTTTTGAAACCGTACAAAGACCAAAAACCATTCCCAAAATTTTAACACCGTAAAGGGTTCCAGTCGATAACTCTCTGCAGGATAATGACTAGTGCTCTCAGTGTACGTATTATCTATAGGACAGCGCTGGCAGCCATCTTCACACAAGTGGGAGTCTGTATTTCTAGGAAGCCTGGATGACACAAGTACTGTATACCTAAACAAAATGGTCGGCGATGTTATTTTGTAGATTTGTTAGCTGAATGATTGTGATTTGGTTACTTTGTATCTAGGAAGTTCTTATTTAACAGAACTGTTAATTGTTTGATACGCAATCATTCTGAACGTGACCCTCCAGACCTCGGTTTACTAAGCCTCCATCCCTTCCATGTATATGCAGAAATTCTCTCACTTGCTGGTTTGTTTCCCCTACTCCATACTACTGTAGTTCTGGCCTTGCGATAATAGGAATTACCTATTGATGCTGGAACATTCTAGTGAACCTGTGCTGGGCTTGTGTTTGCACACAGCAGCCAATCAGAAGAGGCAGAGCTTCAGAAAGCAATAACATGAACCAATGAAGAGACAGGAGGTGTGTATTAGACTACCTTATATTTTCTGTAGGACGAGAAAAGGAGGTAAGGACCGCGCTCAATGGTCGTGCAGGAAAAAATGGAAATAATCGTGTTGGTAGGACCAACTTTAATGGAATAAAATGCAGTATAGCACAACGCGTTTCGGGTTATAGAAATCGCCCGACATGTACTTGTGATTTGTGCACTTGAAAAAGTGTATTCTATAACCCGAAACGCGTTGTGCTATACTGCATTTTATTCCATTAAAGTTAGTCCTACCAACACGATTGTTTCCTGTTTTTCGTTTTTCCTGCACGGCCATTGAGCGCGGATCCCTACCTCCTTTTCTCATCCAACTTACCTGCCGGGTTTCCCGTGTCTGTCTACGGAACCGCTGCCACTCTCGCCTGAATTGCCTATTTTGTAACTGCTTCTCAGGGTGTTGTGACCTCATCACAACCCCTCCAGGTGAGAGACCAACTAGTCGTCCTTTACTGTTTTAAAATTTGGTATTCTATAATAGTGTATACTACACTTAGTGCGCTCGGTGTCTTCTTTTCCTCTTTTCTTATATTTTCTGTAGGCAAGCCGTAGTCACAGACCATAGCTCTGACCTAATGGAATGGAACTACAATGCACACAAGCAGAAAATATAAGGGGGCAGTCACACGGAGGAGGAGGAGTCCTGGAAGTGATGATACGGCCCCCACAGATATAGCCCTGATCTCACCACCATCTAGTCCGTCTGGGATGACATGGAGACAGATGGAGTGGAGCAAGCAACATCCACAGAAGATCTGTGCTTACTTCTCCAAGATAGTGGCAGGAACAACCTCTCTGCCAAGTTCTGCCAATAACTGTCTGCAAGTACAGAGATCATCTGATTGAAGGCAAAGGTTACACTAAATATTGTTGGGATTTACATTTCTCTTTTCTTCATTCATTGACAAACAATTAACCCTTCTATTTCTGCAATGTTACTTTGCAACATCTTTTCCACAACTGCCTAAAACCTTTGCACAATACCATACCCATGTAAATATTGGTAAGTATGTGTATTTAAAAGAAAACTAGAATCCTAACTACACATAGAAAAGTTCTTAGACATCAGTATTCCAGGCACCCATCACCGCTCGCACTACTCTAGAGATACATTATAAAATTGATCATGTTTTTGGGCAGAAATAGATTCTGAAATCCACTTTCTTCCTGCACAATGTCAGAATGTTTTCCAGGAAATAATACAATCATCCTCAGGTCTTCCTGACATGGCGGAGGATTTTCTGCCACTCAGACGTTACCCGCGCACTGACATACTGAATAAATGATAGCCTGGATGTTATGTAGCCGCGATTTATTCCTTCCCCAAGTCGCTTGTTCACTTACTTATTTATCGTCACTCATGATGGAGGTATGTGAGCAGATCGAGCACCAGCCATTCCTTCTTCCCAGGGGTGATGTTCACCGGTTAATACATTTCATTCCAATGAGAACTTGATTATTCTGTAATTTCTCAGTGATATAAAACCGCACCTAAAGCTTTGGACGAGGTTTGAGTTTCTGGCTGCATTTGTGACATTGATAATGTTGTAATATACTTTAGTAACAGATTTTGGCTCCTGAATCCACATTCTGAGTTTTTGTTGCTAGCTGAAATCTGCTTTTCACTCAGAAAATGGATGGACGGCTCTGGTGTAATACAGGAAAGTGGGGTTGGGAGGGGGCAATGCAAGGAGGTATAACTTACAACCTCCATTCTGGTGTCAAATGAAAGATAAGGTTCTCAACATTCACTTCAGATATAGCACCAAATAAAAACACAGATCTCTTCTTTCATATGACACAAGAACAACTGTTCTAAGTTTTATAATGTCTGATATATTAGGGTTTAAAGTGTCCCCTCCAGGCTGAGTTTCTGTGTATTATACAAGAGCCCACATACCAGTGACAGTAAATCTTCTAGAGACCGAGCGTCCAAACTGCAACCCAAAACCCACTACATATATCTCAAAGTGCCGACACAGCAGTTTAACCTCAATACTGTGCAGATCTACAATTGCGGACCTCCAAAATTTTTACAGTTGTGTGAATGAGGCTTTACAGAGCTTTCAAGGATGCAAACAATGTTGTACTGAAACCATTTGCATTTGGCATAATTATCAACAATTAACACTGACTATTTTCGCACAGGATCTGTTTTATAGTGACCGATTAATGTTATTACAGCCTATACTAATATGTCTGCTATAAAACAAATACTGTGTGATATAAATAGTGAAGGGGTTCCCATACAGTACAATTTGCTCCACAGTGGCGCCACACACAGTACAATCTGCTCCACAGTGGCCCCCCACACAGTACAATCTGCTCCACAGTGGCCCCCCACACAGTACAATCTGCTCCACAGTGGCCCACACACAGTATAATCTGCTCCACAGTGGCCCCCCACACAGTACAATCTGCTCCAGTGGCCCCCACACAGTACAATCTGCTCCACAGTGGCCCCTCACACAGTACAATCTGCTCCAGTGGCCCCCACACAGTACAATCTGCTCCACAGTGGCCCCACACACACAGTACAATCTGCTCCACAGTGGCCCCACACACAGTACAATTTGCTCCCACACAGTACAATCTGCCACACAGAGGGCTCCGGGTACCACCTCCGGCACACATGCCATAGATTCGCCACCACAGCCATATACCTAGTGAAAACATTGAGCAGATATCATCTACCATGCATACTCCGAACGAACATTTTCCTTATACTCCGTTCCAACACAATTACATCAGACCTTTCCTCTGGTGCTTTAGTGGCTGTGAATCAAACATGTGTTGGATCCGTCCTAAGGTTATACCCCTGTGGGAACTGATATGTACCTACAGTATATACTCGCTAAACAGTATCCCCATTGCCTTGGCAGTCATGTTCCTATGTGATAAACCTCCAAGGCTAAATAAGTCGTGCCAACTGGTTTAATATGTCACTCAGATACACTGCAGCCAAATGGAGGTCTCTTGCCCTTTCATTCTCAGCAGTCAAGTCAAGGAGAAGATCAATCTGACCATGCTATATACAAACACAGAACTGACTCCCTGGAGGGAGTCAATAACATCAGGGAACTGTGGATGGCCCCAACCAAATCTGATCTATACCTGCACTTTTGTTAATGAGTTAGGACCACATAACAGTCTTGGGGGACAAACATGGTCACTTTAGTTTTTCTGACAAATTGCCTGTACTTTTAATGGAGATCTATCCCTTACAAAGGCATGGAAATTGTTATGTTTTATTCAATTATATTCTACCTAATTAACATTTTTTTGCAAAAAAAATTATAAATTGCTATCTTACCGCCTGTTTGATGAACATTGGAAAGCTTATTGTATATTGCTAATTTATACTAATTTATCCTGCAATAAAAACCTATGCAGAGTTAAAAAAAAAAAAAAATCTCAATTATTCCTGCTCTGAAGGTAGGAGCGATGATAATTAGGATTTTGCAATTTAGAATAAACCAGAAAATGTAAGGCACTGAGAAGATTGGAAAATTTTTAGATGGTATTGCTTCTTTTTGCAGAGATTTAGTTGCAGGAGGGAGGCGTACAGGCAATGGTCCCTGGGAAAAGGCTATGTACATACACTTTTTTCCTGCAGGTGGCAGAAGAGAGGCAGTTTAATCTTTCCTTCAGCAGTCATGTGCTTAGGACATTCTGGGTGTCCAAAGATATGGCCGCCATCTTTGGCTCCAATAGCAGCTCTCATGAAAGTTTACTGGTGCAAACATGGCCAACTGTGCTGCAATGCAAGTACTTACAATCACTGGATGTCCCAAGGTTAGGGGGATATCGTCCCTCCATAGGGAGAGACCACTATTTAGGTGTGTGGAGTCTTATTAAGCCATTAGCGCTCCACTGTGCAAGGGAACATGGGAAGAATATGCAAATCTGTCTTCCATGATGTAATTAGGATGTCAGTGCCTCAGTCATGCAGTCCAATAGAGGGCGCTCCCTCAGGATGTGCAAGTCTGTCTTCCAAGATGTAATTAGGAAGACAGAGCCTCAGTCATGCAACCCAATAGAGGGCACTCCCTTTAACATCAAGCCTGACCTTCCCAGAGGCCTTTGCTTGCAATGTTGTGGGATTTTACCAGGTACAGTCTTTCAGCCAAGGACAGCTGTTTCAATGTTATTGCATCTCGTCAGCCCGGCACAGAGAAGACTGACCTGGCACAGGTGAGAGGCTTCTAGACAGGGTTAGGGGGATATCGTCCCTCCATAGGTGGAGATCACCATTTAGGTGTGTGGAGTCTTATTAAGCCATTAGCGCTCCACTGTGCAAGGGAACATGGGAAGAATATGCAAATCTGTCTTCCTTGATGTAATTAGGAAGTCTCTGCCAGGTCAGTGTTCTCTGCGCCGGGCTGACGAGATGCAACAACATCGAAACAGCTGTCCTCGGCTGAAAGACTGTACCTGGTAAAATCCCACAACATTGCAAGCAAAGGAGTCTAGGAAGGTCAGGTATGATGTTAAAGGGAGTGCCCTCTATTGGGTTGCATGACAGTCACTGTCTTCCTAATTACATCATGGAAGACAGATTTGCATATTCTTCCCATGTATGTCCCAAGTCAATGGAGTATGCACACTATGACATATGTACTATGAAATATTCTGGATTAGCAGTCATAGAAAAGTATGTTTAACCCATTAGTAAGCGGTTACACCGAGACCAAAACCTGCTGCTGTGCTCACAGTTCAGTCATCTGCTTCTAGTCATTCAGTACGCTGTAGTTGTCAGCTGGAAGGTGTCAGATTATGACGATTTGCGGATACCGGTTGAATGGCACAGTACTGCACATCACATAGAATGGGTCCAGGGTTTTGGACATAGTCAGGTTTAACACAAGTGTGACTAGAACAAGAGGAGAACTTGTAAAGTAACAAGAGTCACATTAACCTTACAGTGATACATAGTGAAGCACATTAGAGGTCTCGCGCCTTTCAACAAGCTACGATCAGTAAAGCGCAGAGAGGTAAATGCAATGAAATCAATACTGGCTCTTTCACATGATGCATGCAATTGATTTAAGCAGCATGTAATTGATTTCGATAGCACTGACCGCTAGGAGATTATTACATCTTAGCATTGGTTGGGTTGTCAATACCTAAAAGCAATTTCCAGGACGTTTCAGCTGAGAAAATGCAGAGGCTTTTGCCGAAAATAAATGTATAGAAGTGGTTTCTATTTTTTCCTTTTAGTCTTCGCCACCTTTACTGTTAAACAAAGTGGACCGTTCAGTGAATGGCGCCCTGTGCAGTATATTCTGTAGGCGCTCGCCACCAATGTGGTGTACAGCCATACAAAAAGCCTAATGATATAGTATGGTGCTCAGAAAATAATGCCATACACTGACCATATAATAGCTGGCGGGCTAACAAGGTCATGTTATACAGAGCTGCTGCCATAACCTGCAAAAAAATAACAGTATGTAGTAAATGCCGCCATAACCAGCTAACTAATAACTGTAATTGTTATATTGTCTGAATAACACACCTATACTAGCGGAGGACACAGGTAGCATAGTGGAGAAGGCGCGCAATGTCACCGCAGGTGGGGGACAACTGGGGGTTCATCAGGTTCAGCAGGTGGCATGAGGGAATTGGTGCATCAGCAATGAGGGAGATAACAGAAGAGCTTTCAGGGAGGCCAACAGGGGCAGCATAGCATGGAGAGGCCTGCAGGAAAGGGGAGAACCACAGGAGGCGCTCTCATCTGTAAGGGGTGCATCACTTCCCCCACGCCATTCAATATTTCTTTCCTTGTTCTTTGGTTTTATTGCAGGTTACAAACATGTACACTTCATCCACATGGAGGAAGTTGCAGGCTAGATCCTCCTGATCATTGGTGTCCCAGAGGTCAGACCCCCAGGGGTCAGACACTTAGCCGCTATACTGTGAAGAGGGTGTAAGAGTTGGCATTCAGAAACACATTCAAAGATTGCTCTTTGTATCAGTCACTATGAAGTATATAAACACTAGGAAGAGATTTTCTTCCAAAATTGGACAGCAATGCCCTTAATAATCTTACTGATATGAGCTCTATGCCTCTAGCAGCGAGCCAACACAGATCGTAAATGGCATTTGGCATTGACTTTTCGGCCCAAGGATAAAGGGTAGACCAAGGACTGCTAGCTGGCACATGTAAACTCAGTATGTAATATATGAAAAACATTAAAAGGGATACTATCAGTCAGACAATTTTTTGTAGGTACCACATCGGAATAGCCTTAAGAAAGGTTAATTCTTCTCCTACCTTTCATCTTCTCCGCGCCACCCTTCGCCTACAATCCCGGTTCTGACGGTATGTAAATGAGCTCTCTCGCAGCACTGGGGGCGTCCCTAATGCTGTGAAAGAAGTCTCTCCAGCGCCACCTCCTCAGCAGCGTCGCCTTCAGCCTCTTCTTCCAGCGGTGGCTTGTAACTTCTAAGGACTGCGCATGCCAACAGGTGTTAAAATGGCCACTTACAATACTGTGCAAAGCAGCCATAGAGGGGACAGGAATTCGTGGGAGAGGCAAGGCCTCTCTCTACTCTGCAGATTTACTAGTCAAATTATAGCTCAGAGTCCTACCCCAGCACACAAGGGGGACCAGTAACGTGCTCAGTTTATGCATCCTAAGAAATTGGCACATCTCTACTAAGGGGGTGCAGACCGGCTTATGCAATGTATTCTGCATCCCACTGTTCTCAATGGGAACACTTTCATGTATTGCAGTCCCATGAAAATTATAGGATGTGGAATTCCACACAGTCTAGAAACTGGATTTGATATACTGAATATGTCATCAACAAAAATGAGTGAATTCTTGAGGCGGTTTCTGTTCTGGAAACCATGGCGGTTAACCACATTGAAGAAGGCACGGCAGTGCAAATTACAAATCCACAGCACAGATCCAAGGTTCAGCCTTGCTTTTTAAGAAATCGGAATCGAGCTGGACTAGTTTTTGTGGTGCACACCAACACCCTGCACAAAAGCTCGGTCGCCAAGTCAGAGATTACGCCTCTGCTACATCTGAGTGTGTCACAACAACATGAGGCCCTACCGTCCTACTCAGGTGAAATTCTGCAAAACCCAAGTCAATATTTGTCTGTAGAACGTCGCTGAGTAAACGTTAGTATTAATTAGAGAAGCAAATGATGAGCCAAATGTGAAATCATCGCAGATTAAGCAAATGAAATGTGTTAGTCATAATTCACTGCAGATCTTCCTCTTGGAGGAATAATTGACTTTGCTCTAAGACAGAGACCGTTCCAATCGCCTGACAGGAGGAAAAAGGTTAATATGGCGGCGGCATCTGCTGAGAAGAGGTCATCGTAACCTTTCCATCCCTCACCCCCGTAGCATCATTTTCATCTCTCATCCATCAATGTCTCTTTTTCTGAATGAGCGGTACACATACCCAAGTCTCCTTCACCTCTGCTCTGTTCTCCAGCGATTCTCCTCTCTGCCATGTTGCAATTTACTCAAATCACTTGTTCATCTGTCATTCTTGTCTGACTTTATCTCTTCCGCTCATCTAGCTCTGAGAAGTGCCCCTAAAGATTGGGCCCATAATTGTCATCTCCATAGACACCGAGCATTATCTGAAGCCAATGGGGTGGATGTAACAATTGTGTTGTATGGTGCATGAATTGACAAGCAAAAATGGCAGATATGGTGCCAAACCGGCAAAAAGGGTGCGCAACGTTCGATAAATGTAGCACCTCTCTCCTTCTTTATGTCACCGTTGAAGGTACTGGAAGACATCCTGCAGTAAAACTGCAGAGAAGTGGTCCTAAAACAGGATCTTTGCAGGGTTTAGATGTTGCAAGATGCCAGGAGGATTTTCATATTTTCCACTGCAGAAAAATGTAGCAGACAAAAAAAATTGCAAATTTATGCTAGAAGTGAACGAGGCCTAATGACTCCTGTTCTCCAGCTCCGGCTGTAAAGCACAATGTAAGGGGGGTGAATATTATCCCCCGCCGACTGTGAGCATGTTATTATAAGAACTTGTATTGTTTGGTTATCTGCAAAAGCGTCTGGGCCTCAATGCAAAATTCTGTACCAGGCCTCCCAATTACAATGTATCATTTAGAGTAACAAAGAAGCAAAAAAGTAAACCACAGTGGTGCCTCGAATGGCTGGGAATCGGGGTGGTGACCCAACCTACAGAGGAAGGTACCCTCGATGGTCTTGATGAGAAGCTGCTGCTAAACCCTGGGACCACTTGTCTCAAAAAACAGTGGTAATAACCAACAAAAACAGGGTATAGTTGGAGCATTGCTTGGATGGTTAAAAAAGTAAAGTCAGTAATTACATAATGTGGTTTTATTTCCAAAACAAGGGAACTCCACTTCATTACAATACACAAAAGGCAATGTGTTTCGACATTGGACAGACATCTTCGTCAGGCCAACAAGGGAGACCTCAAGGAAGCAAATATTTGGCAAGACTACCCTATTTGGAGTCAATACAGAATGTATCGATATATAGATAGGATAGGAGATAGATAGATATTTTCATCACTGATAAAGTTTTCTCTCTTTAAGATGATATGTATACAGTGACAGATTACATTTTAACAGGTTTATTGCATTCTCAAGGCAAAAGAGAAATTTTTCATAAGGTCAAGCCTCTTGATCATGCATCTTTATCTAAAAACCCACCTCATCTGTGAGATTACAGTAAATATCTGCAGCTCATTCATCATTTCAGAAGAGCTGCCATTTACTGTACTTATTAATGCCACTCTGCTTTACGTGCTGCTCAGAGAAACTGACTTTGATGTACAGTATATATTATATATACAGCAGTAACCAACATTCCTGGCAGATGTTCAAAAGACGCCATATTTATTGTGGCTTAATTTCTGCCATGTATGGACTAACTACAACCTCATAATTTTTTTATACAAATGCACGAAGTCATTATTCTTATGGGCAAAAATTTCCAACATGACTTTTCCAGACTAAGAATAATTCTAGCTAAGTCTCTTCATTACTAAAATTTATATAAATGTCAATAGGAGCACTATTATAGTAGTTATATTCTTGTACATAGGAGGTAGTATTATAGTAGTTATATTCTTGTACATAGGAGCAGTATTATAGTAGTTATATTCTTGTACATAGGAGCAGTATTATAGTAGTTATATTCTTGTACATAGGAGTAGTATTATAGTAGTTATATTCTTGTACATAGGAGTAGTATTATAGTAGTTATATTCTTGTACATAGTAGTATTATAGTAGTTATATTCTTGTACATAGGAGGCAGTATTATAGTAGTTATATTCTTGTACATAGGAGCAGTATTATAGTAGTTATATTCTTGTACATAGGAGGTAGTATTATAGCAGTTATATTCTTGTACATAGGAGGTAGTATTATAGCAGTTATATTCTTGTACATAGGAGGTAGTATTATAGTAGTTATATTCTTGTACATAGGAGCAGTATTATAGTAGTTATATTCTTGTACATAGGAGGTAGTATTATAGCAGTTATATTCTTGTACATAGGAGGTAGTATTATAGCAGTTATATTCTTGTACATAGGAGGTAGTATTATAGTAGTTATATTCTTGTACATAGGAGTAGTATTATACTAGTTATATTCTTGTACATAGGAGTAGTATTATAGTAGTTATATTCTTGTACATAGGAGCAGTATTATAGTAGTTATATTCTTGTACATAGCAGTATTATAGTAGTTATATTCTTGTACATAGGAGGTAGTATTATAGCAGTTATATTCTTGTACATAGGAGGTAGTATTATAGTAGTTATATTCTTGTACATAGGAGTAGTATTATAGTAGTTATATTCTTGTACATAGGAGTAGTATTATAGTAGTTATATTCTTGTACATAGGAGCAGTATTATAGTAGTTATATTCTTGTACATAGGAGGTAGTATTATAGTAGTTATATTCTTGTACATAGTAGTATTATAGTAGTTATATTCTTGTACATAGGAGTAGTATTATAGTAGTTATATTCTTGTACATAGGAGGTAGTATTAGTTATATTCTTGTACATAGACAAATGTTTGCACCGGGTCCATGTTCCATACCATTTTCAAGTTTGTATAAGACACATATTTAGGAGGGTCTACAAATAGGCATCGACTAGATACCATAGCACAAGAAATTACTACCTAAGGAATTTACTATATAACTATACCTTAAAAAAAAGAACAGGAGTTTATTGTATAAATCTACAATGAAATCTGAATGAGGCGCCTGTTACATAATCTAAAACCAAAAGGAGTTTGAGCCTCTCTAAACACATATCTGTAGGGAAAGTTCTGTATTTGCTCATCACCGTACATCAATGCCTTTTATTTCGCGAACAGACTATTTCGTTCCTACAGTCAGCGTGTCCTTGTGCTAGGATAGCACCTACATGCACATTGCTTCAGGGAATACAAAGCATGAACGCAATTTAATAAATGGCTGGCAGGGTCGCAGCTTCTTGTTGACATAAAAGATATCTTGTGTTAGGAAACCAAATCTCTAAACCTGCCGAAATAAGCAAATGTTGATCAAACAATGCCGAGCTACAGCTTAATGTTTATCGCATATAAGGTAAAAAACGTCTTCAGGATAATGGATGGAGATCATGCACGGATGGGTCCGACCACATGATTCCAAGTGGCAAGATCGTTTCTGATTCAGCTTTCATAGCCTGCAGACATCACCCTAATGCATTTTCTAACATCCTTAGGAATGGTAATGATCCTTTGATTTTTACAAGGTCAATATGTTGGGTTTGTGTTCAAACGAGATCAATCCAAAGGCCAACTGCATTACTGTATAGCCAACCTTCGTCATTGTTCGCTTATTGGATAGGTTCCATGGATGAAGTATCCCCTTCCCAGCTGTGATCTGTAATGTAAAGAACCTGCCACGAAGACAGACTGTGTCTGCGTTTGTGTGTCGCTACGCCCTGGCCCCATTCATTGAGACCAAGACACGGCAAGACAGGAATAAGACCCATCTTGAGTTTTGCTCCAAGGGTAAAACACATCTAGCAAACTGGCCCAGATTTACCACAGTGGCTACAAGTAGACACTCATAAAAACCCAGATAAAATCATCTATGATCTAGTAACCTGGAAAAAAGTGTACGGATTTCCCTGCAGCGCCACCACAGGAGATGAGAAGCATTACATAATACCCACTGAAGTGAAAAAGACAAACATTTTCACAGAAAAGGACAATTCAAGGACAAGCCCGTATTGTTGGTTCATATATCTGAGAAGCTATATATATATAAATGAATGAATACATTGCTTTACAAATGGTCCATTAGATTCCACTACACATAGAATAACAATTCATCTAGTTTGCATACTAGGTCATTGAATCAATTATTTACACCCAGGGTACTGATCTGGGACACGGCACAATCTTCATGCATTAATCTAATGACTATATTAATGTTGGAGAAGAGGCGGCTTCGCCAATATTTGCATTAAACAATATATGGCCATTTTTTTAGGTCTCAGACTGTAATGCTACTACAGTAGAACAGCCTTTGCAGGATTTGTGTCCAAGTACGTATTGTGCGACAGAACTCAGTCTACAATTCTTGAGTGTCCAGAACTAGAACAAAAAGGGTCTGCGTTTTTACCAAAAATTGCACCACTCTTCCTTGGGCTGTGTGTGCTGAAAGGACCAGATTTTGACCCCATGTTTTTGGGGTTTTTTCATAAGCGGCGCCACTTTTTCCCCACAGACTGTGCCTGGTATTGTAGCTGAGCCCCAGTGAAGTGTATATAGCTGGGCTGTAATACCACACACAACCCAAGCTGAAATGAAACACACTGAGCTGTATATAGCGTAATGACATTTATCCAGATTTAGTATAGTACAGAGTACAGTAGATAAGACTCACCTTGGAAGGTTGTGAGCAAGGGTCACAAACACCATTAGTACGTTGGAACCGATTGCAGGGGGTTACTCTCTGGGTGGATAACAGCCGCAAGAGCCCATGGTCACCCTAGGTTGTCACAAACTATGCTGCAAGGACCCAATAGAGAACCACGATTTGGGTGAAACCGAAAGGAACTGTGCTTCACCAGGATAGATGAAATCCAAACTTTTTTTTATTAAGCAACACGACACTACGCGTTTCGGGGTCAGTACCCCTTTATTAAGTGTACAGGAAGAGCAATATCACCATTACCCTTGGCCACTGCCATAGCTGTGTGCATATTACTTAAAACAACAACAGGGTTGTGTCTGGCCTCATCCACAACAGTGGATTCTGGCACCTGGACCCCTTTAAGCCCAATAGCTGGTAACAGCCTTTTCGGCTATAGAAACCTCCAATAAGTAATACATGCGACACCGCCACAAAAAAACCAAAACATAACACACACACACACACACACACACACACACACACACACACACTACAAGGTTCCCCTTTAAATCCCTGTCACGGCGGCAGGAGTCTAACCCCCTACAGATCTGAAGATGATGACCTTACCTGGAAGATAGATCATCAGTCTCACAAAGGTGGGCAACCCCCTTTAAGTCAGAATTTTCTGAGTACATTAAGATTATTTATAAGACAACACTTGTAAATTGTTGCCCTGGATGTACAAAAGTAACATCTCCCTCCCGATTTTCCAGTCTCTCATGTTTCTGAGGCGCTAAGTATTTTTAAGCAGATGTACCTGGTAAAAATTAAATGTGTGATTGCACTTTCTTCCTCTTTCCAAATATGTTGTACGAGCTGCCAAATGAGCTTTTCGCTCACACTTTTTTCTGTACATATTTGTTGCAGGATTTCTTTCCTACATCAGTGCACAATGCCAAGTAGCAGCAGCAGCGTCACCTCTCATACCCAATCCTAACAGCTGCAATCACAGCAGATTTCCAATGAGTAAAACACATACAGTATTTACAAGGATCGCTTGCATTTCAACAGAGATTGCAGTGAATATGTAATGGCATTTCCGTGTCATCACCACCTAGATTTACATTTGCATTATGTGAAATGTAACTTCTCTACTGAAATTCCTAAGAATTCAGCTGTGTGCCCAAGAATTGCGCCCATAAACTAATGAAGCAATGCAGAGATGAGCAATCTTTATGGATATGAACCCAGTACTCCATTGTTTGTTGGTATTTAGCTTACTTACATAGCACCAACATACTCCGTAGCGGTTTCGGATATTATCAATTACTGCCCCATATAGGGCTCACAATCTGCATTCCCTGTCATTATGTGTTTAGATTAGGGGAGGAAACCGTCATACCTGGAGGAAACCCATGCAAAACACAGGAGAACATACAAATCTCCTTGCAGCCAGGGTTGGCCCTGACGTGCGATGCTTGCTGAAAGCTATAAGCGCTCCACTTGTCCAAAAATCGCTGCCCAATGCTGCCTCTAGCAGCAAATGTCATTTTCAGCCTCTGCCAGCAACACCACTCTCTGCAGTTAAATCATGTCCATCCCCGATGCACTTACAGGCAGATTTACATGTCCATAAAAAGATGATCATCTGTGCATTGCTTTATCCATCTGTAGCCACAGAAGATAGGTTTATGCCCCTGTTATAGGCTCGTACATGATGCCATTACTGGTTTCAGAGGCATTTTGGAATAGATACACCACCTTTAATCTCTTGCTGATCTGTCTCATTTCTGAGGGATGACTGGGATAGAGCCAGACACCCCATGTTGCAAAGGGTCAGCTTTTTTTGTTGCAGATTTTGCTGTGTTTTCCTGAGCCCAAGCCAGGAATAGCTCCACTTTCCTCACTAATGCTGATTACATCATATGCAATTGGTCACTTAGCCATGCAGCAGCTCAGTTGCGATATTAAGCCCTGCCACTATACAATGTACGGCGTTATGCTAAGATCTGAAGGGGTAAGGGCCCCGTGGCAAAGACCCCAACCGACCGACACCCACACAATCATGCCCCATAGTGGCCCCTGCACACAGTATTATCCCCCATAGTGGCCCCTGCACACAGTATTATCCCCCATAGTGGCCCCTGCACACAGTATTATCCCCCATAGTGGCCCCTGCACACAGTATTATCCCCCATAGTGGCCCCTGCACACAGTATTATGCCCCATAGTGGCCCCTGCACACAGTATTATGCCCCATAGTGGCCCCTGCACACAGTATTATGTCCCATTATGGACGCCCATGAACATTCACCCATTCAGACCCCAGAGTATAATAATCTGACACCCAAGGAGGGGGGATACAAACATAAAAAAACACCGTCACTTACCTATCCCCGGCTCCGCTGCAGTCCCCGCTGATGTCAGCCATCTTCAATGACATACAGGACGTCACATGACCCAGGCCTGCGTCATGACACATATGGACGCAGGCCGTGGTCATGTGACGTCAGGGACTTCATACTAGTAAGCCCGGAGCACGAAGATGTAAGTAAATGGGACCTGCTACCACAGCGGTAGCGGCTATCGCCAGGCCACCTAATGCCCCAGGCCCCGTGGCAGCTGCTACCCCGGTAGTTACACCCCTGGATCTCCTGCTCCAGCCATTAGTCTTACAGCCAAACATCGGACAGTGAAGAGGAGGAAGGAGTCACAGCTCAGCTCCGGAGACAGACACAAGCTATATTACATTGTATATTTCTCAGTTTTCAATTGCCTTATGAGATCAAATAGGATCAAAGGGGAAAGAAGATGATGAAGGAAGGAAGAGCTGGGATATATTTTTGTGCATTATCTATGCTTAGTGTTCCTATTAGAAATGTTTACCCTTGCTTTCCCATCCCAATAGCTTTCACCAAGAGGAAGAAGAATAAACACTTAAAAAATCTTCCTTGGAACTTGAGTGACCCCGTACCCCACATTGCTTTGGTCGCCCTCTTCTGAACCTTATTCTGTTCTGCCGTGTCTTTTGTTACGCCGGCGACAGAGCTGTACAGAACATTCTAAGCATAATGTGACTAATGATTTATATAATGGAGACCGATGTTGTCGTGGCCCCTTTTGATGCATTCCAAGATCTTAGTTGCCTTAGCAGCAGCTGCCTGGCATTGGTTGCTACAGTTCAGCTCACGATCTATTACTTTTTATCATGAAAAGCGTTCAATGCTTACAAAATCTACAGTATAGACACAAAGCCAACATTATCATGATATAGTTTAGAACTTACCTGCTCAAAAAAAACAAAAGCAAACTGCGCCGCTTTGACAGGACGAGCATCTTCTAAAGAGCAGCTGATGTTTGTTAGGAGGGTTGTCACGTAGATCTAAAATAGCATCCCCTAAAAACAATAAGACAGGAGAGAACAGCTTGACGGTGCTTCAGGGGAATTATTACAATAAATAAAAAAACTTTACAGAATTCTGCACATGTATTAGGCTCTCTTTGCATTTATATCATGGTTCCCATTTCTGACTTGCTGATTTTACTTGGATCTGTCAGTTTCTTACAGTAGTAGGAGCTAGTATTCTTCCTGCCAAAGGTAACAATTTTTTTTTTTAATGTAGATTGTACGCCCCCCATAGAGCTCACAATGTCCATTTTTCCCTATCGATATGTCTTTTGGAATATGGGATGGAAATCCATGCGAACACGGGGAGAACATACAAACTCCTTGCAGATGTTTTTTTGCACTTGGCGGGATTTGAACACCAGGACTCCAGCGCTGCAGGGCTACAGTGCTAACCACTGAGCCACGGTGTGGCCCCTTGCGTTCAGTTTGTTACCTTGGCCTTGTCTCTATATACCCCGGCTTGTTGGAGTTGTCCTTGACATTCAGTATATATCCTATTTATCCAGTTATAGGATCAAATCATTGGGACCCATTACAAAAGGATTGCAACAGATCCATCAAACTTTATATGGCTTCAGTAAATAAGGAAGCCCAGACACCAGTGTAACCCCTCTAGCAATTTCATATTGAACCCCTAGATAGAAGAGTACAACCCTCAAAGAAATACTCTAAGGTAAGTTCATACAGAGGAATTGCACCTCAAAAATCAGCTCCAAATTCTGTCCCAAATCGGCCATCCATTGGATTCAATGGGAGACAGAAACCAAAGTAGGATGCAGAAAAAAAATAAATTATTAAACGCTGTGCTCGGCCTTGCCACGGTTTTGCAGCTGCTGAATCCATGGTACGAGACGCTCTGCTGATTATCCTCATTCATCTGAGGCCAAGCCATGGAACACAACCAAAGCTCTGCTGCAGCTTTCCGCAGCGGGATGCCAAGGCCCGGAAAGTGGAGAGGACTTTCAGGGGGAAGAACACATTTTCTGACGTGTGAACTATTCCTTAGGGTAAATTCACACATACTAGATATTTCACACCACAAACCCATCATTCACAAAATTTGCTTTTCTTCTGTCAGGATTGTGATGTCAATGAACTGCAGAAATTGGAGGCAAATCTTCAAAATCACTTTGTAAGACCTGCCGATTCTACTGTGGAATAACATTACCAATGTGTGCAAATCCTTACAAAACTGTTCTATATCCAGAGTGAGAAAGTGTGACAGAATATACTGAAAAATTGTATTACTATTTGTTGTAAGGTCAGACGTTGCAGAAAAGCTGCATTTTTGTTGCAGGTTTTGCACAATGAGCGAATTCAAAGGAACAGAAAATATAAGACGGAAGTTCTTCTACTTCTCCCTTCTGCTAAATCCATTCTTGGTTTTGGCTCAAAAAACTGCAGCAAAATCTACAACAAGAAAAAGCTGTTTTTCAGCACATTGCAGCCTCAGCCTTGGTGTTGGTATACCGTCCTGCCATCCCTAGCACATATATTAGTAAATGTGATTCAGTCCATACTGACACCCTGAATTTTGCAGCTGCCACATGTCCATCACAGCCCAGATTGTAAACCCCTGCTTACGTTGCGTCCTCCTGTAACCTCATACAAGGTTTCTCAGCATCAGAAATTACAAACGCTTTTCTCTGTAGCTGCAATAAATGATAATCCTGAGAATACTGTAAATAATTCATTATGGTCTCCATAGCAGACTGAACATCTAGGATGGTATCAACCGAAGCCCGATGTTACTTGACAAAAAGAAGCAGACACATAGACCTTAGCGTGACCTAGATACGTCACATTGTATATGTGGAGAGGGAGTCTAAATCAATTTGCTGAGCATAAGAAGAGAAGGATATTGAATGTTCTTCATATGTTAGACTGTTAACCCCATTGGGCATGGAAATGGAAGGGAGTAATTTTGTCTTTTGTACTGTACTATGGTACAACACAACACCAACAACAAAAACCAACACCACACCACCACACATTCCCTGTACTCCTAAGATCCAATTGCATCATATCATTATAAATTTTTTTCTATGTCCATAGAGATCAACTATGCCCCCTCCCCTTACTGTCCTGTCCTGCGCCTGGCTATAAAACAAGAGGCTGCAGCAGGAACCTCCCCCCTTTATAGATATGCAAATAAGGAGTTGAAATATATAGTCATGTTAAAAGATAGATGTGTAAACCAAGAATTCGCCCATTTACTACAAAAAGACTGAAAATTCAATCACCCTAAAGACTCTCCAGTCAGTCTAGTGGCTGGGCACCTTCAATGCAGCTCAGCTTCTACTTTAGTCAGTAGGCGCTAAGCTGCAGTTAAGGCACTGGGCCGCAATACAGCAGACAGAATTTTCTGCTTTGAGTCCCATATTGTGTACAGGATGGATGCTGGAAGCGGCTCTGTACCGATAATACGTCCAGCGGCCGGGTGTCAGCCCCTTATCGATCAGGATAGGCTATAAAAATAAGCCTGGAAAACCTTTAAACATACTTTAACACAATAATTAATGGTCACATAGTGGGTTGTGGGGAAAACAAACAAGAAGTTCTTCAGCCCTTGTTCCTGTCTGGCATCATTGCATTATCACACCTCGTCTGCATTCTACCCAGAGGAGTCAGTTGTGGTTAAGACCAGAGCCTCCGCTGCGCTGTGGCGAGGCTGCTGGCCCTATCTTTGCCACACTCCTGGATCCCCCACTTCCAGGTATCAGGAGGGAGGCTGGAACTTTGCAGAGATGTGCAGGGGTTGCTGGTCTCCTCCTGAGCCAGACAGGGGAATTCTGGTTTCGGCCTAGTGGCGGAGGGCTCAGGCTCCGGACCGCCGCTAGCTATACATTTGAACTAGTGTCCTGGTAGTAAGCATACTCCTGTTATCGGATTGCCTGTGTTTCTGCCCCTTTGACCTCGTCTTTGCATTCTGATCCTTTGACCTACACCGCAACACCAAACATCTGCCGGTAAGAGATCTCTGTCTGGTTTACCATTATTTGTTTTGCGCTGTGCGTTTGGCGTTTTCTGACCCTTGCAGCCAAGTCCATCCCCAACATCTTGTTCTCTGGTGAGCACTGTGGGGTTGGAGTTGGTGTGACCCGGTGGGTGTTGAACAAACGGCACCATGTTGAGCATTTACATCGGTGTATCTAGTACTAGTTCTCACTTTGGCTCTGAACTGCATCTGCTATTCTGACACTATACCATACTCAAGAAAGGGCCAAGTTGTCAGAAATACTGTCCTTAGGCGATCCTTGATCCTTTAAGATTACAAGGATACAAGTTCTAGATAGATCAACAAAGTCTCTAAGTAATGAATATTTCTATCTATCTTTTGAATGGAATATTGCGGTGATACAGATGGAAGTGCCCCAGGCTGATCTGAGCCACCCACCAAATAACTTATGAGCAGAGTGTTCTCTCCTCAAAACTGTTCCAGAGTCCTGACTTCCCAAAACATATGCAAAATTGATCCATTTACATCCCCGCCAGGTAGGTGCTAAAGTCTGACTAATTCCATGGATCTTTAAAGAGACCTAATACCAGAACTGTGTAACCTGCTTCTTGCATCTTACTACAAATAATCACCAATGCATACATTCATCAGTTCTGAAAAGGGGTAAATACATTTCCCATCTCTCGTTCCTCAGATCTCAGGAAAGTCAGAACAGAGTTTGTGCCTGGTGTGATCTCCAGCCTACAGATAATGGACAAGGAACGCTGGACTCCCATTACATAACCCATTTAACTTTGTGAATTCTCTGTCTCCATCACAGGGCGCAGCCTTGAAATAAATGGAGTCCGTTCTATTACTTTCACATCCCCAATGAGCTGGGTTCCATTATCTGCAAAATCCGGTCCCCAGGCCAACAGCTCTGATCATTCCCGAAATACAACCCCATAAATCCCGCCATCATTCTTAGTATTATCTCAGCCAGTTTAGCTGATCTTCCTTCCCATTAAATATGTGTTGCGGAGCGGCCAGAGACAATTGGCATTTTTAAGGAAGAACATTCATCCTAATAGCGGCATAGAATGCGTCTTACCATGTGTTCTACCAGAAGCCATTTTTTCCTACATGGACCTCTTCGTGTAGCACATTTAAGGCACGTATAGATCTCATTTTATAGGGGGCATCAAGTATCTCATTCTACGCTTTGGCTAGTTTCAGTTACAGTTTCAGATGACTTTTTCTGGGAAGCTTACCAGGGCTTTTAATATCATTGATCTGTGACTCCATATTGGAGATTGATTCATTGCGTTTTATAGCTCGCTGTAAACTTTGTGATCTAACGCTATTAATCCAGATACCTTTCACGACCAGTGGTCAAGTCCATAAATGTGAGGTACAGAGGAATAACAAGTCTCTAACATAATGTTACCGCCACCCTTAACTGTCCACAGCATTATAAGTATGAAGAGTTACTTAATGTTTTTAGGGTTAAGGGGATATCGTCACTCCTTAGGGAGAGACCACCATTTAGGTGTGTGGAGTCTTATTAAGCCATAGACGCTCCACTGTGAAGAGGATCATGGGAAGAATATGCAAATCTGTCTTCCATGATGTAAATAGGAAGACAGTGCCTCAGTCATGTAGCCCAATAGAGGGCGCTCCCGTTAACATCATGCCGACCTTTCCAGAGGCCTTTGCTGCAAATGATGTGGGATTTTACCAAGCCAGTCTTCTCAGCCGAGGACAGCTAATTTAATCTGATTGGATCTCATCAGCCCGGCACAGAGAAGACTGACTTGGCAGAGGCGAGAGGCTTCTAGAGAGGGTTAAGGGGATATCGTCACTCCTTAGGGAGAGACCACCATTTAGGTGTGTGGAGTCTTATTAAGCTTGGTAAAATCCCACATCATTTGCAGCAAAGGCCTCTGGGAAGGTCGGGCTTAATGTTTTTACTCATTGTGTGCTAAAGGGGTTACAATACATGATTCCTTCTACTCTGTTCACACACAAAGTTAAAGAATATTGACAGCTACAGCAAAGCTGGGTAAGATATCTGACTTCAGATAAAGGGAATTTTGCAGTAAAAAAAAAATAAAAAAATATATATATACATATACACACACACACACACACACACACACACATACATACACACACACGTTGTAGCTCAGCATGTCAAAGCAAACAAATGAAAATAAAGACCTACGCCTCTCCGGCGGCTTACTAAACGAGTTATTCCCTCACTAACCAGGGGGTCAGCCTACTGCTGACCTCCTAACAAACAAGGTTCACAAGTAAACAAGGGGTACACATACCCAGCCCTTTAACAGCGTCCTTTTTGGCAGAGATTTCCCAGACTGGTTGAGTGTGTGTTTCAGTCTCTCTCTCCCTCTAACAAGCCCACTTGTGCTACTTACAGAGCTCTGCTGGTCTGTTTCCAAGCCTGGAATGGATTGCCCTGCAGGACTGGCCCTTACTTTACTCCAGTCTGGGATCTACAAGCTAAACGCCTGTGCATACTGCAACAGTCTTGGGGAAATATAGCGGTTTTCCCACACTATACCTCTCTCCACTTCACACTATATATATAATTTTTTAAAAGCATTGACTATAATGTGATCCACTGGGGTCTGCGTCTCGACACCGACGTAAACTTAGCCCAACCAGGTACTTGTATGGTTTCATGCTTTGCCTGAATGTTTTGTTCCAGTTCTAGTGACAGGGTTACCATTCACTAACACATTCCCATGCAATTTACATAAAACATCAGATAAGTGCTAAAGTCAGTTTTTGTCCTGGTCTTCACAGTACAACAGATGAGAATGTACAATTCCTCTTTCAACTCCCCACCGTCCCTTTTATCAGCTCCTGAAGATACACAGAAGACCAATAGCCATCATTTAAGAGCGTTCATTTTTGCACAGTACTCATGATGTCTTTGGTGTTGCGACACCTAGAATGTGACAAAAGCTTTCACAGTCGTGAGATGTTTACATGAGGAGTGCCTGGTGTCCAGTTTACTTTAGGAATACAAGAAATGAAGTTCATCAGCCTCGCCTGAAATAACCTAGTGCAAAGACAGTTTTGGAAATGGCCTCTTCACTTTTTATAAGCCTGAAGCTTTTTCAATGTCATCTGTACCGAGAGATATTTTCGGAAGCTGCGCATCTCAGTAGCATCATTAGCATATAAACATGGTAAATCAGGACCCGCACGTCACATGACCTCACTTTTGCATTAAACCTTTAAGCTGTATTCGAGATGATGGAGGGGGTTCAATCAGTCAGCCTAATATCCAGCGGCTTACAGATACCGGAGTGGCTCCTGACTTCTGACTCATCCTGTGCAATCAGGACAAGAAAAACTGTGCATATATCTCATGTATAAACAGGCTCCGCTGCTATATCAAGTATTATACTGATTCAGGGTGACAAGCACCTTGATACAGATACACTCTGCTTCGCATATGCCCTCTTCTGTAGCAGATCTATTTAAAGGGCGCCCAAAATTTGACGTTTGCTTTTGCCAGAGCAGTCCTCAATTTCAGAAACAAATCCCTGCAAATTTGGTTAAGTCCTTGTGTCAATAGGAGCATGGGCTGCTCAACCCAACTGGGGCTCCTCATAGGCAGGGCTTAAATTCACCCATGTTACCCATGTAAATGTTGATAAGTATGGATTTTCTACACAAGGGATAATATCATTTATAGTAGGACTTTGAGTTAGTGGGATAAGGCTCGCTGTTATGATTTCTCCATGCGCCATCTTTGGGAGACCACAGGAGATCCTGGCCCTAAGGGCTAGGACTGCACAACTACAAGGTATCACTGCGTTCATTGCAGATAATGAAAGAATAAAATTCTGTTTGGTCTTAGATTTTTGTTACCTTTGTGCTATAGTGGCAACAATTTCTATTAGGCTTGGGATTCTTGCAGTTATGTTGTAGCAACTTGTAACCTTATTCACCTTTAGCTGCAGCGAACATTGCCAAAGGCACAATGTAGCTCTAGCCCGAAAAGTTCACTCAGAACTAGCTGTAGTATCATGGAGAACATTGTGGAGAAGTACTAAACAGTGTCAGATAACACCAAGAATAGAAAATACTAAACTGTATTACATGCAGCAGCAAGTGTCTGCCTCTCCCTCACTTGGCTCCTCTTAATTCACTTCTAAGATGATGTGATCTGATACTTCATTGAACACACCAATCTGTCTTGAGAAACCAAGACAGCATCAGTAGAGATTTCAAAGGGTGAATGTCCACGAGAGAGAGAAATTGATAATTGGGGAAAGAGGCTTTTTGTCTCTTCATACATCATATTACAAAGCTTCTTTGATGCAAAAATCAATCGTACAGGTGACTCATTTTAAATAAAGTTAGAGACAGTTAAAGGGTTTGTTGATATTTGTTCATAAAGAAAAAGTTTAAAGGGTTTGTCCCATCTCAAGGATCCCATCTATACTGATAGCTTATGTAAATTGAAGAGTTTTCCTAAATATATTGCTTTGGAAATTCTGCTTTGTTTGCCTGCTATGTCAACTTATTCCTCACATTGTTTACATGGCGTTGCTATAACCACAGACAAGTGACGCCACTTACTCACTGCTCGTCAGCAGGACAATTTTTCAGCTAAATGAAGTTTTGCTGATAAAGCTGAGTCTGTTATCTCTCTATGTAAACACATAGATAAAACTGATTCAATTCTGTACTGGGGAGAGGGAGGAGAAATACAGAAAGTGAGAAGAAAAGACTGCAGGGAGCCTGCTAAAACATTGATAACGGAAAACCCCTTTAATATGAGCCAAGGGTGGCCACTCACCTTATAGTGTTGTAAAGTGGTCACAACAACCAATGACGCTTTGTATGAATACCCAGGCTATGGGTGGCAGTGGACTTGTCCTATGTCACATATGGGGACGTCAGTGGATGTGAGTAACGGGTGGAAGACCCGGGTATTGGAAGGACAAATGTGCACTCAAACAGATACAGCTCACAGTCATGTAAGGTCGTTAAGAGGTTCTCTATTATTGTTAGAACTACTCTATACACTTGAAGATGGGATTTAAATCCTGAAAGCGTTGTGCCTAAATGAATAAAAGAGAACCTCTCATTGACCATATCATAGTGTTATCTGTATACAAAATTATTAGACAAAAAATGCCCTGCAAGCAGAACATTTTCCTCCAATGCCGTTAGTTAGTGGACACCTGATGGACCCCATTATAATCAATGATGTTCCCTGATGAACCAGAACAACGGACACCCCGACACCATTTCGCATAAGATACATAAAAGAACAAAGCCTCTTAAACTTTAGTATGTTAGAGTAAGATGCACCAAATTTATTAAAAGGCGCAGCTTTGATGTGTGCAAAATGGCAAGAAAGAGCCTTGTCGTTTACGACTGAAATACTCTGGTTGTTAATGGGTAAAATTAAATCCTACAATTTTTTGTTACATAAGTTGGCAGGCTTTTCATTGATAGCTGTAAGATATGACGCGTTTCGTCTGTGTACCTTAATTGCTGACAAATGAAGAAAAAACATCAGGCGTTTGATGACTTTTAGAGCTGCAGAATATTGATTATCAGCGGGGCGCATCTGGGACGTTGCGAGAAGAATGGAGGGTATTGAAAGGAATAATTGTTGTACGCTGAATATGCCGAATTGCTGCATCATAAGTGCTGTTATTGGAGTCTGGGATCTCAGTGGCGTCCAATAAAACACTCTTAAGGTTTCAGTTGTAAAGTGTTTTCCTTGCAGTGGATGAGAACATGACCGGATGAGGACAAGAAAAATATATTCTTTTAGAATATCCAGATTCGCACATTTAGGTTATTTTGTTTTTGTCATAACCAGGACCTGGGATGTAGGACTATTCTGCAGGATTAGTCTTCATAAAAATATGAACTGTCTTGTAAATATATTGCATTACTTATTTTGTATTCATCCTGAGTATTATACTGTAGAGCTCTTGAGCAATGAACATTTCTGATAAATTTTATATCATTTGGAGCCCACCCATCCTAAGGTCCCTTGTAGCAGCCATACCACTGACAGTCCACTGGCAAGATGGCAGCATGTCTCAATGTCAATTCTATCTGCATTCTCAGGATGCAGAATCCATTGCATACAATGGTGGAGCAGGAAGTCTTCAGTTTCCTGCTCCACCAATAATGCTCAGATTAGTTCTGCATTAAGAGCACCATCAGACCAGGCTCATCTTCTGCCATGCACAGTATCGGTATAGTGGATGAGATTTCACTAAATTAGTTTTTATTGCAGTTTTCACCCTTTACAATGCAAAGGTTAAATGCACCTAGAGACCCAGGTTTTATGTGGTTTTTATGGCGATTGCTGTCTCCTAATGGAGAGTTTAGTAGCTTGTGCACTGTATGAGTTCCCAGCTTCGGTGTGCCCTCATTAAAATGAGTTTTGAAGTCCCAAATGATCATCAGTATCTGATCTGTGGGGGTCCAACAGTCAGACCCTGCACAGATCAGCTGATCCGGCTGCCAAAAGCTACAGCAATGGACAAAGTAGAAACAGTCTGCTTCTACTTAAGCAATAGGAGTGGACCTGCAGGTCTGTCTACTGTATAGAAGTAAAGACGGGGTATTGCAGTTCCTTTCCTATTACTTTAATATGAGCGGACATCTTCCCCTCCCTGTCTGCTGCTGTAGCTTGCAGCACTTGGAGGCAGCTGGATCAATTGTTCCCCACACATCAGATTCTGATCCTACGGATGGGTCATGAGTATGAAAATAAATATATATATATATATATATATATATATATATATATATATATATATATATATATATGTATGTATATGAGTTTGGGAGCTGCAAAACCCCTTTAAAGGGTCTCTACCACTAAACCAACATTTTTTCTAATTACCACGTTGGAATAGCCTTACGAAAGGCTATTCATTTCTTACCCTTAAACGTGGTCTCTGCGGCACCGTTCCTTAGAAATAGCACTTTCCAGTGATGCCTCCATCTTCAGCTGCAACCCCGCCTCTTCTGTCGGTCCAACTCCCGACGCCTGCGCAGTACGGTCCGGTATTGAACTACAAGAGCAAGAGCGGCCTCCCAAAAACTTCAAAAGTTGGACCGACAGCAGAAGACAGAAGAGGCGGGGTTGCAACTGAAGATGGAGGCGTCGCTGGAAAGAGCTCCTGGGAAGCAGTGGGGACCCCTACCGCCGTTTGAGCTCTGGGGCCCGCCCTCATTGCTGCGGAGAACTCATTTGCATACCAGTTAAAACTGGTATTTCTAAGGAACGGCGCCGCTGAGACCACGTCTAAAGGTAAGAGACGAATAGCCTTTCTTAAGGCTATTCCAACGTGGTAATTAGAAAAAAATGTTGGTTTAGTGGTAGAATCCCTTTAAGGCCCCATGGACAAAAAAAAAAAATAATGTAAATTGGGACTCCTTGCATCATAGTGACCTAAGCAGCTCTTTATGACTCCACTGCAAAATACAGTGTATAATATGGGTCTGTACAGCTTCTAGCATCATAAATTACTTTGGAAAGAGACGTGGCTTAAGATGCAACAATATGCATCTCAATTGTCCTAAAATTCTGTCGTAAAGTTCTGGTAAAAAGTACACACAATACTGTGTAAGCGGCCATGGGCATGCGCAGTCGGCTTTGCCCAAGGCCCGAGGCCTAAAAGTTTGAAGCCAACCCCCGGAAGACGATGCATCAAGACCCGGTTCCTGAAGAAGATTGAGGCAGCGCTGGAGAGCTCTCTTGCAGCATTGGGACGCCCCTAGTGCTGTTTGAGCACTGGGGCCCGCCCCCAGTGCTGTGAGAGAACTCATTTCCATACCGGCAGAAAACAGGATTTTAACCAAATGGCGGAGCGGAGAAGACAACGTAAGGTAGGAGACAAATAGCTATTCTAAAGGCTATTCCGACGTGTTAGGGAGAAAAAAAAAAAAAAAAGTTTTTAATGGTAGAATCCCTTTAAGACCAACTAATAGAGATGAGCGAACAGTGTTCTATCGAACACATGTTCGATCGGATATCAGGGTGTTCGCCATGTTCGAATCGAATCGAACACCGCGTGGTAAAGTGCGCCAAAATTCGATTCGACAGGAACTACGACACCGGGGGCATTGAAAAAAATTGGAAAAAGTCATTGGCTGCCGAAATCAGGTGACCTCCATTTTAGACGAATAGTGGATTTCAAATCCGGGTCATATGAGAATGTGAACTTTGTGACTATGAGACAGGGATAGCTGTACAGGCAGGGATAGCTAGGGATAACCTTTATTTAGGGGGGAATGTTATTAAAAATAACTTTTTGGGGCTCTATCGGGTGTGTAATTATGATTTTTGTGAGATAAACTTTTTCCCATAGGGATGCATTGGCCAGCGCTGATTGGCCGAATTCCGTACTCTGGCCAATGCATTCTATTAGCTTGATGAAGCAGAGTGTGCACAAGGGTTCAAGCGCACCCTCGGCTCTGATGTAGCAGAGCCGAGGCTGCACGCGCACCCTCGGCTCTGATGTAGGAGAGCCGAGGGTGCACTTGAACCCTTGTGCACCCTCGGCTCTGCTACATCAGAGCCGAGGGTGCGCTTGAACCCTTGTGCACACTCTGCTTCATCAAGCTAATAGAATGCATTGGCCAGCGCTGATTGGCCAATGCATTCTATTAGCCCGATGAAGTAGAGCTGAATGTGTGTGCTAAGCACACACATTCAGCTCTACTTCATCGGGCTAATAGAATGCATTGGCCAGCGCTGATTGGCCAGAGTACGGAATTCGGCCAGTCAGCGCTGGCTCTGCTGGAGGAGGCGGAGTCTAAGATCGCTCCACACCAGTCTCCATTCAGGTCCGACCTTAGACTCCGCCTCCTCCAGCAGAGCCAGCGCTGACTGGCCGAATTCCGTACTCTGGCCAATCAGCACTGGCTAATGCATTGTATTCGCGTGATGAAGCAGTGCTGAATGTGTGTGCTTAGCACACACATTCAGCTCTACTTCATCGGGCTAATAGAATGCATTGGCCAATCAGCGCTGGCCAATGCATTCTATTAGCGTGAACTGAGTTTGCACAGGGGTTCTAGTGCACCCTCGGCTCTGCTACATCAGATTGCTACATCTGATGTAGCAGTGCCGAGTGTGCATCAGATGTGTAGTTGAGCAAAACTGACTCAGCACTGCTAAGTCTCTGCATTCGCATAGGAATGCATTGGCCAGCCTTCGGCCAATCAGCGCTGGCTCTGCCGGAGGAGGCGGAGTCTAAGGTCGGACCTGAATGGAGACTGGTGTGGAGCGATCTTAGACTCCGCCTCCTCCAGCAGAGCCAGCGCTGATTGGTCGAGTTCCGTACTCTGGCCAATCAGCACTGGCCAATGCATTTCTATGGGGAAAAGTTAGCTTGCGAAAATCGCAAACTGACAGGGATTTCCATGAAATAAAGTGACTTATGCCCCCAGACATGCTTCCCCTGCTGTCCCAGTGTCATTCCAGGGTGTTGGTATCATTTCCTGGGGTGTCATAGTGGACTTGGTGACCCTCCAGACACGAATTTGGGTTTCCCCCTTAACGAGTTTATGTTCCCCATAGACTATAATGGGGTTCGAAACCCATTCGAACACTCGAACAGTGAGCGGCTGTTCGAATCGAATTTCGAACCTCGAACATTTTAGTGTTCGCTCATCTCTACCAACTAACCTTAGTTTCCGTTGCCTAACAGCTAGTAAATAAGAGCCATTGAGGTTCATAGGACTCTATAGTAGCGTCCTTTGGTATTCCCCTTTGAATTGTTTTGGCTCGCCCCACGTCGCTAATAATACTTGTCGCTTGTAATGTTTAATCACCGTCCAAAACGTCAGGTCGGCATTATTTATACTTGGTAGAAAAGTGGCATCTGTTTCACGTGAAAGCCTGTACCAGGGAGCCAGGTACTGTGCAGACTTTACTAAGTGGCAGCTCTTCTTGTCCGCCTCTCATTCATGCCGGTTTGGATTGAGCGAGACGCTGTAGGAGAAGAAATGAATTCCTTTTGATACCTATAAATGAGTCCTCTTGTGCGTGTGATGCAGCTGATTAACAATACAGGGGGATTCTAAGAACATGCCACATTGTATCTGCAATCACCGCCTCGGCATCACAGCTTTTTCTGGTTGATAAATTTCTCTTCCATCCAGTTGTCCTAAATTACCCCGGCACAATGCAAGGCGACGATTTCTATTCCGGCTTTGTTTGTCTGATAGCGTGATTACCGCGTTATTAAAACTGTGCCATTTCAATCCCCTGTCTACTCGCCATCTGTCGTTATTAAATATAAGTTTTTGTAAGTGCACCTGTTAAGAGGAACAATTCTGTATCCTCCGGGCGCTAATAACACTGCGCCTGACGGCTCCTGTCAATCGCTACTAATGGCCATGAAAGAAAAACAGATTTTACAAATATAGAAAAAAAAAAAAAAAAAAAAAGAATCACAAAGGAATTATATTTTTTTAATATATATTTGGGTATTGTATATTCTGAATGTCACATATGCTTTAATTAAATCCTCAAAATTGTAAATTGATGTTCTCATGTCATATCTATAGGGTGACCATTTCTTGGTATGTAAAGAAGGAGGAGACAGAGAACTTTGGTCAAACACAATAGCATACCTCCCAACTGTCCCGATTTCCGCGGGACAGTCACGATTTGGGTGACATGTCCCGCGGTCCCGGTTGGAGGGAGGTATGTCCCGATTTCAACTCAGATCTGCGTCCAGAGGACGCAGATCTGAGTTGAACACATATGCGGCTGAAGCAAGGAGCTGACACAGGTCAGCTCCTCGCTTCGCCGCTGCCCGCCTCTCTCCCTGACACATGCGGCTGAAGCGAGGAGCTGACCTGTGTCAGCTCCTCGCTTCGCCGCTGCCGCCGGCTCCTGGGGGCAGAGATGGAGGGACATGAATCTGGGGGCAGAGATGGAGAGAACATGAATCTGGGGGCAGAGATGGGGGACATGAATCTGGGGGCAGAGATGGAGAGGACATGAATCTGGGGGCAGAGATGGAGGGACATGAATCTGGGGGCAGAGATATGGGGACATGAATCTGGGGGCAGAGATGGAGGATCATGAATCTGGGGGCAGAGATGGAGTGGACATGAATCTGGGGGCAGAGATGGAGAGGACATGAATCTGGGGGCAGAGATGGAGGGACATGAATCTGGGGGCAGAGATGGAGAGGACATGAATCTGGGGGCAGAGATGGAGAGGACATGAATCTGGGGGCAGAGATGGAGAGGACATGAATCTGGGGGCAGAGATGGGGGGACATGAATCTGGGGGCAGAGATGTGGGACATGAATCTGGAGGCAGATGAAGGGTGTATATAAAACTGGGGGAGAGATAGAGGGGGGACATATAATTTACGGGTGACTGTAGGAGGATTATACTGTGTGCGGGCACATGAAAAATTAACGAGTGGGCGGAGTCAACACAAAAGTGGGCGGGGCGAAATTTGCCACGGCGCGCTACGCGCACCACACATTTTGTCCCTCTTTCGGTTCTTCAAAAGTTGGGAGGTATGCAATAGCAATGGCTAGTAGGAATATGTCAAGACAAACAGGGCATGCTGTGTTTTAGGACCGGAGCCTCTGCAGAGCTGTGCGGGGGCTGATGGCCCTCTCATACCTGTGTGCCTGAACCCCCTACATCCAAGTCTTAGGAAATATACCAGAACCTCCACAGCAATGTCCAGGGGTTGCCATTCTCCTCCTGAGCCAGACAGGGAACTTCTGGTTTTCAGTCTAGCAGCAGGCCGGAGCCTATTTATGGACGGCCCTGGCTTAGGACCGCCGCTGGCTATTTCCTCTGGGTTCCTGATAGTAAGCGTTTCTCTTGTATTTGTTTGCCTGTGTTTCTGACCCCTTGCCTTGACCTCTGACCCTGCCTTTGCCTCCTGATTTGTGTACTGTTCCTGCTCTTGTTTATGATCCCGGCTTGCCTTTAGACCTCTGCTTCCTAAACCCGTTTTTTTTGCACGACTCTACCGCTCCTGTTACCGACCCAGCCTGCCTGACCTTCCCTTTGGATTACCCTTTGTACTGCACTGCCCTCTTGTGCCCGGACTCTATGACTACGCTTGACTCTCTGCTGCCACCTTCTGACCACGGCCTGCCACTGCCTTCTGGTTTTTTAGACCTCCATCACTCCCTGAAGATCTGCTGGTAAGAGTTCCTAGTTTGTGGTTCTACTGTGATTTGTGATACGCTGCGTGTTTGGCATTTCCTGACCTGTACCACTCTGCCTATCAGCGCCACCAAGTCCATCCCCCCAATCTAGGGCTCTGTTGAACACCACTGTGGGGTTGGAGTTGGTGTGGCCTGGGGGATGTTGGACACACAGCGCCGGATTTACCATCAGTTTATCTAGTACTAGTTCTCTCTATTGGCTCATCTGTTATCCTAACACTATGTAGATGCAAAATGGCAAAGTGCCCCGATATCCCCTTCTACTGCCAAAGAGACTACAGGGCGCACATGAGCATCAGGACTGGACTATGGAGTAATGGAGGGTGGTGATCTGGTCAGGGAAAAAGATGGCGCTATGGAAAGAAGGCAAGCCTGTGAAAGCAATGTGATGACCTGGGCAATGTTCTGCTGCGAAACCTCGGCTTCTGGCATTCATGTAGTGGTTACTGTGACACGTGCCACCTACCTGAACATTGTACATACTAAATACACCGGCAATGGTTCCACTAAAGTGACCGCCTTGAGAAGGATAATGCCACAGGGCAAAATTTTTTAAGGAAGGACTTGAGGACATGTCCATGCCTTCAACACTATCATATTCTTCAAGTCTAGGACAATCTGATCAAGCATCTATGTTATGTGCACCTTGCCTACCTAATAGGAATTGAAGGGATATACCCATCAGACATAGGATATGCCATGTATGTGCAATTGATGTAGGTCGCAACTCCTGGACACGAGGAACCAGGCGAAGAGTGGGAGGCTGGAAGCATGTACCTGCACAGATTGAAGAAAGGGAAGGCTTATTTGGTGTGACTGACTGCCAGGAAGACCTAAGAGAGGGAGGTAGGAACAGCCTAGTTCTTATTTAGCTTAATCTTGCCACAGAATCTGAAATATAAACAGGGAAATATTCAGGAGTACAGTCGTATTTTAATATTTAAGGCTAGATTATTATAATATAAAAGTCTCCAGTTATAATCCAGAGTCCACACTGAACCAAGCTCATAGTTTAAACCTTAAATACAACTTACAATACATTGCACAGAACAGTATTATAGGATACAATGTAGTTCTGTATGAGGTGCCATATTCCAGAATTATATGAGATGCCTCTATAGTGTATGGCTCGTTACAATATAAGACATCCACATAGGACCATATTACTGTAAACCAGCTGTATTAAAGATGTGTAAGCTCTAATAAGCCAAAATATACAGGGTTGTGCAAAGGTTTTAGGAAGGTGTGTGTGCATGAACACAAGAGAAATGTAAATTCCATCAATATTTGATTTGACTTTTGCCCTTTGGAGGAGGAGTCCTGGAAGTGATGATATGAACCCCATAGAGCTCTGATCCTCCATATCATCCAGTCTGTCTGGGATGACATGAAGAGATAGAAGGATTGGAGCAAGCCTACATCTACAGAAGATCTGTGTTCTGTCATTTCACTTTGCATTGTGTCAATTGACAAAAATAAACACGTTTGTTTTGAAAGCATTCTTGCTTTGCAGCATTTTTCAACACCTGCCTAAAATTTTTGCACATTACTGTATAATGGGTCTCAAATTGTATAGTCACGATATGAAGTAGAGAGGCAATATGTATAGGTGTTACATCGCGAGTCTACCTGTCGTGGCTGTATCTCGCACCTTGCTCCTGTGAATCCTGGTGTCTTCATTGCCACATCCCGCACTATGTAGCGGGTCCCATTGCTCATCTTGTAGTAGGATTGCCAATAATGTATTGTAGTGAGATCACACGCTACCGGCTGTTTCTTTTCACAGCACAAAACAAGCACTTAAAGCTTCTTACCGGCCGAAAACGTAAAAATAATATAAAGTACCAGGAACATTTCCTAAGCTAAAGTGTTTATATGGCAATTATACAGCGGTTATATTCTATACAATCTCCAATCTTTATCTTATCAATTTATTCTTTATGGAGAGCCGGATATTATCATGTTTATTAGCAATCATTAAAAGGAATACAGCTGCTATTTTTTTGCTTATTGTATCCATGTAGTAAAAATATGACTATTTTCTCATCAGTTTTTATGTTGAGATTGAAGATATTTTTATGCTATTTTCTGTACATGATTATGGGGGGGCGGCCATCTTGCCCGAGCTTCTCTTCTACTCCGTTAACGGCATTTAGTGGTCTTCTTTACAGCATAGTCATGGCCATAAGCAGCAATACACTGAAGCCAACTCATTGAGATCTTTGGGAGAGTTTTGCCAAGTATGGCAAGTGCAGGGAAGGGGAGGAGATAAACTGTGACATTTATTGTAAGTAATGGGTGTAATGATGGGTCAGTGGTGTTATCTATAGAGGTCTTATCTTCTATGTTGATCCATTCTAGGATTTATAGGAGGCAATTTGCAAAGGTTAGGCTATTAGACTTAGCAAAGTGAAAATTGCAGCATATAGCAAGAGATCTAGAGATATAGCAAGAATTAGGATTTATCCAACGTCTATGGAAACTAGAATATAAGAGTATGCACAAAGCCATAATACAGATCAGCAGCATTAGGGTATGTTCACACGGAGGAAAAGGTTGCAGAAACCTTTTCCCGCCATGTGAACATCCCGCGGGGCTTGCTGAGACTGTGGTATCCCGCTCCTGTGTAGGCCTGAATGAATGGGCCTACACTGGAGAGTGTCTTGCGCCGCGGCTGAGTCAATCGCAGAATCCGCGGGAAGAAGGGGCATGTCTCTTTTTTCCGCTAATAGTTTTTGGCAGCAGATTTTGAGGTGGATTTAATGACAAAATCCACTGCCAAAAAACTCTGTATGAACTAGCCCTTATGGATCCAAACAATATCTTCAAGAGACTGGGAGGGGGGGGAAAAAAAAAAAAACAAAAAAAAAACCATTTGGGGCATTCTCAGGTGGAAGTGTTCTCTTAGATATAGGCCATGGTCACTTCCTTAGGTCTTAGACCATGGTGAACAAAACAGAACTACAGCTCTAACATGGTCTCCAGCAATTGCTCCTATGTTCTATAGATTGGAGGCATTCTGACCCTCGAATCCCCAACAATCACACATTGACAGTCTATTTCTAAACGATACAACCAATATAAAATAAAAAATATAAAATACCTGGATTGCATAGTATTCCCAGCTCCATGCTTCAGGAGATTCTTAGTATAAATGTTGATCAAGGTGTACAAGTACTGGTCACATCACAGCGGCCACTGTATAGTCCACTAGTCACATCACAGCGGCCTCTGTATAGTCCACGAGTCACATCACAGCGACCACTGTATAGTCCACTAGTCACATCACAGCGACCACTGTATAGTCCACTAGTCACATCACAGCGACCACTGTATAGTCCACTAGTCACATCACAGCGACCACTGTATAGTCCACTAGTCACATCACAGCGGTCACTGTATAGTCCACGAGTCACATCACAGCGGTCACTGTATAGTCCACGAGTCACATCACAGCGACCACTGTATAGTCCACTAGTCACATCACAGCGGTCACTGTATAGTCCACGAGTCACATCACAGCGACCACTGTATAGTCCACTAGTCACATCACAGCGACCACTGTATAGTCCACGAGTCACATCACAGCGGCCACTGTATAGTCCACGAGTCACATCACAGCGACCACTGTATAGTCCACGAGTCACATCACAGCGACCACTGTATAGTCCACGAGTCACATCACAGCGGCCACTGTATAGTCCACGAGTCACATCACAGCGGCCACTGTATAGTAAATACCTACATTATTGTGTGCAGATAAGCCGGGCAATTGCCACTACCACAGCAACCCAACCCAAGAACACCCCTACTGCCGGGCTAAGCCCCCGAGCTCTGGGCTACCCCACCGATAAGGAGCATCACATCTATTCCAAGAAAATAACACCAATTATTTGAGATGAATTTTCTAAGACTTTATAGAAGACATCCTACTTTTTGAGATTTTTTTTTTTTTTTTTTGGGGGGGGGGGGTAGCAAAAAGTAGAGGCCTTAAAAGAGAAAAAGGATAACTGAAACCCCTGGAAACAGCAGTGTCTAGTTCAGCTTTACAGATATGGTCACAGACCAGATCTACAGAACTCAGACCCTAATAAACTGGGGACTGGGGCTCATTAGAAACCTATGGAACACCTCAATGTGTCAGCTTCTGCAGCTCCTCCAAGTGTCACATCGTGTCTGCTCTCCTAATGAGTGACAAGGCTTCATGTGCCGCGCAGGCCCCAGCGGGATACATATATGATAATGATGCGCTGTGGAGTTCACCATTTGGCAGCACTCAAGAAAGACACCAGACACAGATGGATAAGGCCATAGCCAGGAAAGGCGGAAATCATCATATCACTATGAAACACGTTACATTTTTTTAAAGTTTATATTTAATACACATCAATATATTCCATTGGATGCTGAACGTTACAGATAAGCCTCTACCCCAAGATCCACAGGAGCCAGCAGCAAATTTCTAGCTATTTTGGATGCCTTATTTGTGCTATTCGGCCTTTACATCTCATTAAACAGACGGCTCTGATGGATCCCATACAGCTCTATCCATCACCATAGGGCTCCATTGCAATAAAAATGAAATGAATATAAATATAGGACACCCATTATCAATTTACTGACATTTCAAGGAGGAATAACAATAACAAATACAATTATTAACCAAGACCGACAAGTTAAAGTAATTCTTAAACTGGATAACCATAAGGCCATCCATTACATAGGGCAAATTGGAGTGTTTAGAGTCATAAAAATGAAGTAAAAAAATCAAGACAGATCATCACAACCGAAAACGCTGATCTCGAGTCTAATGAGAATAAAAATAAGAATATGAGGAAACCCAGAGCTTCACACAACAAGGTTATTGTTCTAAAAACGCTTTTGTGCCCAGATAATAAGTGTAAGAAACGGAGTGACATTAGACACAAGCCCTGGTCTGCCTCCTACCAGGCTCAAAAAGGAGCGAGATGAATAAAACTTGAAAGCCGAATCCAACATCAAGAACATCCAGCAGCCCGGAGGCAATATTTCCTAGAATTACCTCCTTTTAGTCAGGTTGAAAGGTGTGAAGAGAAGGACTGCCGCCAGCCGAGCTCCGGGCCTCACTGCTCTTGATGTCGGACCAGGCACTGAAGATAAATACATACAGTATATAGAGACTTTACAGATTATTGCAGGTTTGCCTCGGCTGAAAGTGATTCTTTTAAGTTTGATTAATTTGGTATATTTTCCCGAAACGTAAGGAGTAAATCATTATATTGCTGTGGAAGGTTTATGGAGATGTTAAAGGGATTATTTTCCTACAAGCACCACTTATTTCCTATCCGCAGGATGGACATGGCGACCAGTCATCCAGATCCAGACGGACAGTCTTTGATTGTGCCTTTCCATGCCCCGTGTTCACCTCTATCTGCATCCTCAGGATGCCAATACAGTTGAATACAACGGTGCAGAGAGATCTATTGTAGGGGTCAGGGATTCACTTGAATGGCTGGCATGCAAATGTAAGGCTATTTGACCTACGTCTTGATGTCCCAGCTGGCAGCCATGTTCATCACCAAAGTGGGAAGAGAGGCTACTGTCGTAAGTGGGGGTGCAGCTATAGGGGGTGCGGAGGTTGCAACCACTGAGAGGCACTGGAGCCAGGAGAGGTCCAAAGCATTATCTAAAAACAAAACAAGTCTCCAGTATTTCATAGGACATGGCAAGTGGGGGCCCCTTTAGAGATCCTGCATTGGGGCCTGATGAGATTCTACTTACGACCCTGGTATAAAGGCTTTGTGCACATTATAGGTTTGGCCTACAAATTTGGAAAAGCTCCCAACACACACTTCAAACACGTCCATAGGACTCCAGTTCCACAAAGAGCAGCCTTTTTGGACCTTGATTAGCCAATATACGTCAGAAAAGTAATTATTTATTATGCTTACTTGTATAGCGCCTTCATATTCCGCAGCGCTTTACAGTCACTGTCCCATATACAGCTCACAATCTAAACTCCCTAACAGTAGGTTTTTGAAGTGTGGAAGGAAAGCGGAACACCTGGAGGAAACTCACACAAACATGGGGAGAACACACAAACTCCTTCCAGATTTCCTTGGCAGGATTCAAACCCAGGACTCCAGCGCTGCAAGCCTTCAGTGCTAACTACTGAGCTAGCATGCTTTTTCTTTCTACTGTGCTTTCCTATACACTAGCTACGTAAGAAAAAAAACCTATATATCTTTATAATGGCAAAACATCAGTCCTTCCCATCGTGGATATTCCCTAAGACATCATCCCATGTATATTTGTGATGGTAGGCCTGAAGACAGTGTCGAAACAAGGCTCAGTACACACTATTGTTTCTAAGGGATGTCTCTCTGTAGGCACAGAGTAAAAAATATGCAAATCTATTCTCCAGGATGTAATTAGGAGAACAGTGCCTCTGTATGCTGCCCTCTAGGGACAGCCCCCTTAACATCATGCATGACTCAGTTAATAAGCCTACTAACATGATGTGGAGTTTATTGCCAAATTAGTATTTCTATTCCAAAAGGAACAGATTCCCAGCTATGGAAAGTGCTGTTTCGGTCTTTTGGACCTCCTCAGCATAGCACAGGGATACTGATTTGGCAGAGTATAGAAATACTAATTTGGCAATAAACTCCGCATCATGTTAGTAGGCTTGTTAACTGAGTCATGCATGATGTTAAGGATGCTGTCCTCTAGAGGGCAGCATACAGAGGCACTGTTCTCCTAATTACATCCTGGAGAATAGATTTGCACATTTTTTACCCAGAATCCCTAGCGTAGCAGGAATGACTTGTAAGTCTCCGTACGCCTATGTAGGCACACACACTCTCCCTAATGTGTATGATTATCCCCTGTAGGCGCAGATTCAGTCAAGCTTATCTCTACACACTGAGGGATGGGAATAAGAGAGTTGTCTTCACTGTTTTTCAGAAAGGAGTAGTGGGGGAAGACCCTCTGACTACATGACACAGAAATTAACCCCAGGAGAGGTAACATGGCTGGCAAAGGTCAGATGTCAGAAAGCTAATCCTGGTTTTGTAATCTAAAAAGACAAACACAAGGCCTCAAGAGCACAGGTAAGTTTTCATTATCGGCCTGTACAAAAATAAAAACCCTTCACCTTTATTTTGCCCATCTAGTGCAGCAAAGGTGAATAAAACTAAGAATAATGTAGAGCTCTCGTGTAGGCCTTGGAGATTCCAGGCAAGTTGATATGCCAGTAGGTGTTACCCACCGTCCTGATAAGATTCTTCTAATATAGGTTCACATGGAGGAGTCTGCTATGGATTTGGGAGCAGATTCCGTCCTGAGTCAACCTCTCATTGCAGCAGGACATGGGGACTTGCTCCATCTTGTGCAGGTTCCGCGGCTTGAGAGTCCCTGCCGATTAGGCCCATTTATCCAGGCATAAATTAGTAGAGGAAAGCCATGAAGGAATGCGGATGTACTGTATCGGCATTACGTTGCAGCAATCCCTTGCTGCAACCATTGGCATTCCGTTGCGGCTTTCCTCTGCGGATTAGACCCAGATGAATTGGCCGAAAAAAAGCAAGTTGATCAATATGCAAAGGGAGAAACCAGATTAAAAGGAATAGGAGGCAGATTTGGGACAGAATCTGCCATGTATTTGGGGGCAGAATTTGACCCCCCTCTGTGTGAATCCACCCCACTCACCTCTTACAAGCAGGAGGCATGCTAGAGCAGTGTAAAGCAGCACCACTGGAGTACACTGGAGATTCTGCACACAGCAGTCACAGAACTCTCAAGTCATGCACTCACATACTTTAACCACTGCACCCCTGTTTTTTTTCCTTAAGTGAATATATGCATTCAATGCATGAGAACACACTGAGAAACAAAGTGGGTGAAGCAGAGTAGAAAGGACTGGTTTCTAGAGCGGCCATGGGTGCGATTTGATATGCAATGATTTAATCCTGTAGTTAGCAAGTTCTACACATAGGGGGCACTGACGCACTGGAATGGTGATCAAACTGGAGATCACACGATGCTGCGGCTTATATTGAAATGGTTGAACTTGTATGGATACAGCTCAGCGGGGAGGACATACGTTATGTTTCGGCTGCTGATGAGTTATTATATGCCACTCCACTTTTGTAAAAAAAAAAAAAAAAAATATTGGGAAGTTCTTCTTTAACCAGCCTGTACTAAAAGAAACAGAGAACCAGGTCAGTAAAAGCAAAAAAATAACCTCACCATTAACAGATGAAGGTACTATAACCCTTTAACCCTTTATTTGCACACTGTTATATTCTACTAGCTTTCTTTAACCTTCCGCCTGTATTATTTCCAGAAGTTATGAGGTCATAATTCTCTCCTTAAGAGTGCGGGCTCCTATCTGACGTCTCTGGTCTTTGCGACCTTCTGATTAGAAAATGTAAGCCAAAGGACAGCTTTATCATGTACATAAATCGCCGCTATTAAAGCCACTTGTATAATTTCAAGTTTTTTTCCCCTGCTTTTTAACATCGCTGCCTTTATTTGTTCTCAACAGCAACACGTCTCTTAATTTGTTTTCCTGAGCACAAATGGGAAAGAAAAATAAAAAGAAAAAATGGGTAGAAACTAATCTTTTATAGGTCACTCTCAAGACGAACAGCGGGCAATTGTGCAAATTTCTACAGCCATTAAGGTGTGCTGGTAACTGTCACAATGCTGCCACCTGCTGTTCATAGGATATAACTGCATTCACGCTGGAGATACAGTGACTGTAGCCAAACAAAACCATATCTAAATGGCTAAGGCCCGGTTCACACTGGGGTTAGGGCCATTCTGTTCCCTTATCTGCATGAAATATACGGAGAGAAGAGTCCTGCAAGCAGAGCTTTCCTCTACGCATATTTCATGCAGAAACAACATGGACCCCATTATAGTCTACGGGGTCCGCGGGTTTCCTTCGGTAACTGCTTTTTTATGCAGATAGGGTCCCCAAACAGAAACCCAAATGCAGATGTGAACCAGGCCTTATGTGAATAGAGCCTAGGGTGGGTCTGCAATGTC